>NC_138308.1:89246160-89288660 GCF_965601325.2 Salmo salar
CCCTTCCTAAAACAGACCAGATAGAGGGGAGATGGAGGGATGAGAGGGGTGGAGGGATGAGAGGGAGATGGAGGGATGAAAGGTGTGTGACAGGTACATATGCATGGCTCCCAGGTATCTGATCCAGTGGGGAGATAAGTCCTATTAGATGAGGAGAGGAGAGAAGGAGGATCAGGGAGGAGAGGAGGGGGAGAGGACAGGGAAGGAGAGGAAAGAGGAAGAGAGAAATGAAGGGGGGAGAAAGAAAAGAGAGAGAGATAAAAGAAAATATGTCCCAATCTCCAGAAGATAAAACAAATACACAATGCTCTTTATATCTCTTGTTCAACAAGATGGGGGCGATGGAGGGACGGATGGAATAAGGGATGAATCCCCCTCTCTGGCATTCCAAGCCCCTTGGCACACTGACAGACGGATCTGGAGGAGGGAGAGAGGAGGGGAAAACCAACCCTGAACATTCCCTAGAAGGAGGAGGGAGAGAGGAGGAGGAAGAGCAGTGACTTGGGTTCAGCATATAGACTTGACACGGAAACCATTTTCACTCTATTACCCCACAAAATGACACACCATCAATGAATCTCTCAGATACACTTAATTAATAAGGCCCAACGGGAGTGTTATATGGCCAATATACCACGGCTAAGGGCTGTTCTTAGACAAGAGGCATATGCAGAATTCCATTGCAATCAGATACAATGTTCTATCACTGATAGAGAAAGAATAGGAGAGGAGGAGGAGAAAGAGAGGAGAAGCAATAGAGAGCTCCCCTTTAATTTACGGCTCTCTCAATTCAATTTCAATTTATTGGCATGGGAAACTTATGTTTACATTGCCAAAGCAAGTGAAATAGATATTAAACAAAAGTGAAATAAACAATACCATTTTTTACAGTAAACCATACACTCACAAAAGTTCCAAAAGAATAAAGACATTTCAAAAGTCATATGTCTATATGTGTCACGCCCTGACCTGAGAGAGACGTTTTGTTTCTCTTTTTTGGTTAGGTCAGGGTGTGATTTGGGTGGGCATTCGAGATTTGTAGTTCTTTGTTGTATTCTATGTTTTCTATTTCTATGTTGTTAGGTTCTAGTGTTGTATTTCTATGTTGGTTTGTTTGGGATGATCTCCAATTAGAGATCCTCGTTGTCTCTAATTGGAGATCATACTTAAGTAGGGTTTTTTCTTTGAGTCAGTGTATGTTTCACCTCTGCGTCACAGTTTGTGATTTTGTTATTCAGTTTATTTATATATATTGCATAGTTTGACAGTGTAAATAAAATGTGGAACGACACACACGCTGCACTTTGGTCTGCTTCTCCTTACAACAACCGTGACAATATGCAGTGTTGTAATGATGTGCAAATAGTTAAAGTACAAAAGGAAAAATAAATAAACATAAATATAGGTTGTATTTACAATGGTGTTTATTCTTCACTGGTTGACCTTTTCTTGTGGCAACAGGTCACATTCTTGCTGCTGTGATGGCACACTGTGGAATTTCACCCAATAGATAGGGGAGTTTATCAACATTGGATTTGTTTTCAAATTCTTTGTGGGTCTGTGTAATATGAGGGAAATATGGTCTCTAATATGGTCATACATTTGGCAGGAGGTTAGGAAGTGCAGCTCAGATTCCACCTCATGTTGTGGGCAGTGCGCACATAGCCTATGGCGGCCTTTCTCGATAGCAAGGCTATGCTCACTGAATCTGCACATAGTCAAAGACTTCCTTCATTTTGGGTCAGTCACAGTGGTCAGGTATTCTGCCACTGTGTACTCTCTGTTTAGGGCCAAATAGCATTCTAGTTTGCTTAGTGTTTATGTAAATTCTTTCCAATGTGTCAAGTAATTATATTTTTGTTCTCATGATTTGGTTGGGTCTAATTGTGTTGCTGTCCTGTGGCTCTGTGGGGTCTGTTTGTGTTTGTGAACAGAGCCCCAGGACCAGCTTGCTTAGGGGACTCTTCTCCAGGTTCATTTCTCTGTAGATGGTGGCTTTGTTATGGAAGGTTTGGGAATCACTTCCTTTTAGGTGGTTGTAGAATTTAACGGCTCTTTTCTGGATTTTGATCATTAGCGGATATCGGCCTAATTTTGCTCTGCATGCATTATTTGGTGTTTTACGTTGTACACTGAGTATATTTTTTACAGAATTCTCAATTTGGTGTTTGTCCCATTTTGTGAATTCTTGGTTGGTGAGCGGACCCCAGACCTCACAACCATAAAGGGCAATGGGTTCTATAACTGACTCAAGTATTTTTATCCAGATCCTAATTGGGATGTTGAATTTTATGTTCCTTTTGATGGCATAGAAGGCCCTTCTTGCCTTGTCTCTCAGATCGTTCACAGCTTTGTGGAAGTTACCTGTGGCGCTGATGTTTAGGCCGAGGTATGTATAGTTTTGTGTGCTCTGGGCAACAGCGTCTAGATGGAATTTGTATTTGTGGTCCTGGTGACTGGACCTTTTTTAGAACACCATTATTGTTGTCTTACTGAGATTTACTGTCAGTGCCCAGGTCTGACAAATCTGTGCAGAAGATCTAGGTGCTGCTGTAGGCCCTCCTTGGTTGGGGACAGAAGCAGCAGATCTTTCTCTCTTTCTGTCAACTCAGAAAAACAAGGAAGGACCCCCCCCCCCCCCCCCCCCCCCCCCCAAACAGAACCAACAGAAAAGGCCGACCTGCACTGGATAGGGGGGGTTGTACTCTCCGCATCAGAGACAAAGCCACCAGTGATAGAGTTTTTTACAGGAGTGGAACACTATAGACGACCCTTTAACCCCGTGGGCAGCTGTGCTTCGGACATCTCTATGGGGACCAACAGGCCACGGCACACACACGGGCTGGCTTGTAAAATGCCCTCCCAGTAGGCCCTTTAGAATGATAATTGGGTCCTTTCCTCGGCTACAGGAAGACATTACACTACAATGTCCCCCTATCTCTCAGCCTAACAACTCAGTGGAGGGCTTATTCAGATAGAGACACTATAGAAGAGATGATATAGAAAATAAAATCACAACTCAGTCACAAACAGAGTGCTGCTATGTAACCTGCACTTCTGAGAGAGAGAGAGAGAGAGAGAGAGAGAGAGAGGAGAGAGAGAGGAGAGAGAGAGAGAGAGAGAGAGAGAGAGAGAGAGAGAGAGAGAGAGAGAGAGAGAGAGAGAGAGAGAGAGAGAGAGAGAGAGAGAGAGAGAGAGAGAGAGAGAGAGAGAGGAGAGAGAGAGAGAGAGAGAGAGGAGAGAGAGAGAGAGAGAGAGAGAGAGAGAGAGAGAGAGAGAGAGAGAGACTTTGTGAGATTTTAAAACCGGTCCGTCCCCAGGCACCAAGTGCTCCATGTGAGCTCCTTAAGAGGCCCCGAGGGGCCCCTGTTTGCAGAAGGGTAACTTTATAGGTCAGGAGGGTGGAGGGTGGTACGCTTGTGACACTACCGGCCTGGGAGACCCTATGGATCATGTATTTTCAGGTAGAGATCAACAGCTGCTCTCTATATCACCTCACGATTGCGCATTCTTCTGCATCTTCCATAGCAGGCGTTAAAGAAATACAGACCGGACAAGTAGATGTGCAATGGATTATGGTTATTGTAGTTAATTACCACGTTTTGTGTTAAACGATGTAGAATACTGGCCTGTTGGAAACTACAACTCCCTACTACATCTCATAGTTCAGGCTGGATCTGAATTATCTCTAAGGAAACTGTGGAATGTGCGCAGTGAGCTCACATAAAAAAACATAATAATAATAAATGGAATTCTAATAACTGAACCGACAACAGTCGATTAGTTGTTTTAAAAAAACTAAAAAAGAACCGATACGTCGGTTAATGGCTGAGCACTAGTAGGAGGTGGTCGAACTAGAGAAGTATACTTTAGTCTGGCATCAGAATTCCATCATCATCAAAACAAACAATACGAATGCTGATGAATAATGACTTACTATAGAGCTAGAACCCATTGTTAGAATCCAAAGTTAAATGAGGATTCAAGACACTGGCAAGAACCCAGGACACAACTGGTTAAATACGGAATGAGAATCTCGGAATGTTATCGTCATCCTTTTAATTACCACCTGTCAACTATTCCTAATCCTTGTTTCCACGCTACTGAGCAGAGACCAACGATATCCCGGAACAGTTCAAATTCCAGCTCCTTTCTACCTTCTATCTTTTCTATTCCAGCCTTGAAGCTCCTCTCCTTAGCCATTCGGATTTGGTTTCAAAGGAGTGTTAGCTTAGCTTCCTACTGCTACCTGTTGAATGCAGCCATTGTGGGTGAGATTGTTGAGTACAGCCCTACCTATTTAATAGATGTAGAGGCACAATGGAGTTAAGTGGTTTTCACTTAAACACAGAGACCTGGGTTATACCTCTATGCAGTTTAGTATCCTCTTTCTTTCAATCCTATATGGTCGTCTGTCTTTAAAGTATGACCTATATATATCTATGCCTTATCCTAAACCTTATCCTATTGGGCTCCTGGTCCTCCTTGCCACTGTGTTGTTTAACTAAACTTTTCTACTTCATGTGCCTCACCACTGTAGTTAGGATCTTCAAACCTCCGAACCTGACACTACATTTTCACAGGGTGGTGCACACCAGGGGTTTGTTTGGGACACTTGGTGGGTGATTCTGATTTTACTGTAAAGTTCATGTGATTCAATAAAAACAAATGAAAACCACAAAAAGAAAAAGGTGACACCAGCTGTTTTTGACTCAAGCTCAGACTGTTGCATCTTGAAACTGCCTAACCTTAACATTTTAGTTTCCCCTCTTAGCCGTTGTTGACTGACAACATGTTTTGTGCTCATGGTTTAGCTTAGTTTTCCTCATGGCTTTAGAGTGACAGCAGCATGCCCTTCACTGCACATCAGCTTAAGAACTACTGTGATGGATTTATGACTGAGAGCTTAAAGGTAGGCTAGCATCCCAAATGGCAACCTATTCCCTATATAGTGCATTATTTTTTACTAGGGCCCATGGGGATCTGGTCAAAAGTAGTGCACTACACGTATATAAAGTAGGGACTAGGTTGCCATTTGGGATGCTAGCCTAGCATTAAGTCGGATGCTACAGACCTCCCCTGTAGGTGAGTAGAGGGGTAGCGAGCCCACCCAGGGAGTGTGTGTGTGTGTGTGTGTGTGTCAAATAGCTGGAGAGGGGGTTGGTACTGTTTGATTAATTGTTCATATTACACACTCTCTCTCCACACACACACACTGTCTCACTCTCTCTCTCCACACACACACACACACACACACACACACACACACACACACACACACACACACACACACACACACACACACACACACACACCTCCATATCTACCTCTCCCTGTCCTCCATCCCTGTCCTCCATCCCTCTCCCTGTCCTCCATCCCTCTCCCTGTCCTCCATCCCTCTCCCTCTCTCTGTCCTCCATTTCTCTCTCGTAATTTTTTCCAACAATTGTTTACAGACAGATTATTTCACTTATCATTCACTGTATCACAATTACAGTGGGTCAGAAGTTCACATACACTAAGTTGACTGTGCCTTTAAACAGCTTGGAAATCCCAGAAAATGATGTCACGCCTTTAGAAGCTTCTGATAGGCTAATTGACATGATTTGAGTCAATTGGAGGTGTACCTGTGGATGTATTCCAAGGCCTACCTTCAAACTCAGAGCCTCTTTGCTTGACATCATGGGAAAAATCAATAGAAATCAGCCAAGACCTCGGAAAAAAAACTGTAGACCTCCACAAGTCTGGTTCATCCTTGGGAGCAATTTACAAATGCCTGAAGGTACTGCGTTCATCTTTACAAACAATAGTACGCAAGTATAAACACCATGGGACCACGCAGCCGTCATACCGCTCAGGAATAAGACACGTTCTGTCACCTAGACATGAACGTACTTTGGTGCGAAAAGTGCAAATCAATCTCAGAACAGCAAAAGGACCTTGTGAAGATGCTGAAGGAAACAGGTACAAAAGTATCTATATCCACAGTAAAACGAGTCCTATATTGACATAACCTGAAAGGCCGCTCAGCAAGGAAGAAGCCACTGCTCCAAAACCTCCATAAAAAAGCCAGACTACGTTTTGGAACTGCAAATGGGGACTAAGATCATACTTTTCAGAGAATTGTTCTCTGAAACAAAAATAGAACTGTTTGGCCATAATGACCATCGTTATGTTTGGAGGAAAAAGGGGGAGGCTGCAAGCTGAATAACACCATCCCAACCGTGAAGCACGGCGGTGGCAGCATCATGTTGTGGGGGTGCTTTGCTGCAGGAGGGACTGGTGCACTTCACAAAATCGATGGCATCATGAGGTAGGAAAATGATGTGGCTATATTGAAAAAATGGCTTAAGTACAACAAAGTCAAGGTATTGGAGTGGCCATCACAAAGCCCTGACCTCAATCTTATAGAACATGTGTGCAGAACTGAAAAAGCGTGTGGGAGCAAGGAGGCCTACAAACCTGACTCAGTTACACCAGCTCTGTCAGGAGGAATGGGCCAAAATTTACCCAACTTATTGTGGGAAGCTTGTGGAAGTCTACCTGAAATGTTTGACCTAAATTAAACAATTTAAAGGCAATGCTACCAAATACTAATTGAGTGTATGTAAACTTCTGACTCACTGGGAATGTGATGTAAAAAATAAAAGCTGAAATAAATCTTTCTCTCTACTATTTTTCTGACATTTCACATTCTTAAAATAAAGTGTTGATCCTAACTGACCTAAAACAGGGAATTTTTACTAAGATTAAATGTCAGCAATTGTGAAAAACGGAGTTTAAATGTATTTGGCTAAGATGTATGTAAACTTCTGACTTCAACTGTACAGTACATGCTACCCATCCATCCATTCCTTCATTTATCCATCCATCCATCAAAAGAGAAATTGGAATATACTAACAAACATATTATGAAGCAACAGGTGATATGCATAATTCACCTTAGAGAGACAACACAGTGTAAAAGTCCTTCAGAATTGTACTCCTGGAAAGAATGCCACAGCAACTATGCCGTTCCAAAAACATTCAGTGCCAGAAGGACTTATTTAGAGGTATAAATATTATTTTCTCTCTGGTTGACGCATTTCAAAGGCTCTCAGTTAGTTGCAGTGTGTTTTCCTAATGTTATGAGACCACATTTCTTTAGAGCTGTTGATTAGAATATAATACCCGTACAAGGTACAGCCTGTTACCAAGAAAATACACTATAGCCAATCAATGATCCACATCATCGCCATGGAGACAGATCAGGGAGATTGTTCAGTGTCAGAATGGTTGTCTGACACTTCATAACATGGATAGTTGCACACGCATGCATGTACGCAGACACCGACACACACAGATCTGCCTGATATTACTGAACACGGAAACAAGGCGATGAGATATCGTCATGTTACTTCTTGACGTTCAAACTACTGACATTTTAAATTCCACTTCAGAGACGTTGTCTGGGTCCCGAACGGCACCACATGCCCTATATAGTGCACTACTTTTAACCAGAGCCTTATGGGAGTAATGACCTTCATAGGAAGTAGGGTGCTATTTGAGACGGAGACTATGAATCAACAGGGTTGAATCACATTGAGACAAGTCCATCACATTCTTACCAGGTAAAGAGTTTAGCATACACTTTCCTTTCCTTAAGCTCTGGACTTTTTTTCTCAGCTTGAAAAAGGGAAATGAACAAGCTATCGGACAGTGGGGTTGGGGTTTTGACACTGGATTACCAAACTAACTGTTGTGTACACACACACACATAATACATACAGTGAGGGAAAAAAGTATTTGATCCCCTGCTGATTTTGTACGTTTGCCCACTGACAAAGAAATGATCAGTCTATAATTTTAATCGTAGGTTTATTTGAACAGTGAGAGACAGAATAACAACAAAAAAATCCAGAAAAACACATGTCAAAAATGTTATGAATTGATTTGCATTTTACTGAGGGAAATAAGTATTTGACCCCCTCTCAATCAGAAAGATTTCTGGCTCCCAGGTGTCTTTTATACAAGTAACGAGCTGAGATTAGGAGCACACTCTTAAAGGGAGTGCTCCTAATCTCACCTTGTTACCTGTATAAAAGACACCTGTCCACAGAAGCAATCAATCAATCAGATTCCAAACTCTCCACCATGGCCAAGACCAAAGAGCTCTCCAAGGATGTCAGGGACAAGATTGTAGACCTACACAAGGCTGGAATGGGCTACAAGACCATCGCCAAGCAGCTTGGTGAGAAGGTGACAACAGTTGGTGCGATTATTCGCAAATGGAAGAAACACAAAAGAACTGTCAATCTCCCTCGGCCTGGGGCTCCATGCAAGATCTCACTCGTGCAGTTGCAATGATCATGAGAATGGTGAGGAATCAGCCCAGAACTACACAGGAGGATCTTGTCAATGATCTCAAGGCAGCTGGGACCATAGTCACCAAGAAAACAATTGGTAACACACTACGCCATGAAGGACTGAAATCCTGCAGCGCCCGTAAGGTCCCCCTGCTCAAGAAAGCACATATACATGCCGTCTGAGCCAATGAACATCTGAATGATTCAGAGGACAACTGGGTGAAGGTGTTGTGGTCAGATGAGACCAAAATGGAGCTCTTTGGCATCAACTCAACTCGCCGTGTTTGGAGGAGGAGGAATGCTGCCTATGACCCCAAGAACACCATCCCCACCGTCAAACATGGAGGTGGAAACATTATGCTTTGGGGGTGTTTTTCTGCTAAGGGGACAGGACAGCTTCACCCCATCAAAGGGACAATGGACGGGGCCATGTACCATCAAATCTTGGGTGAGAACCTCCTTCCCTCAGCCAGGGCATTGAAAATGGGTCGTGGATGGGTATTCCAGCATGACAATGACCCAAAATACACGGCCAAGGCAACAAAGGAGTGGCTCAAGAAGAAGCACATTAAGGTCCTGGAGTGGCCTAGCCAGTCTCCAGACCTTAATCCCATAGAAAATCTGTGGAGGAAGCTGAAGGTTCGAGTTGCCAAACGTCAGCCTCAAAACCTTAATGACTTGGAGAAGATCTGCAAAGAGGAGTGGGACAAAATCCCTCCTGAGATGTGTGCAAACCTGGTGGCCAACTACAAGAAGCGTCTGACCTCTGTGATTGCCAACAAGGGTTTTGCCACCAAGTACTAAGTCATGTTTTGCAGAGAGGTCAAATACTTATTTCCCTCATTAAAATGCAAATCAATTTATAACATTTTTGACATGCGTTTTTCTGGATTTATTTGTTGTTATTCTGTCTCTCACCGTTCAAATAAACCTACCATTAAAATTATAGATTGATCATTTCTTTGTCAGTGGGCAAACGTACAAAATCAGCAGGGGATCAAATACTTTTTTCCCCTTGCTGTATGAACAGACACACCACTCCTGATATGGGAGTGTGAAATGCTGGGTGAAATAAGGCCGCCCACGATGCTTTGCTCCTCTCACCACTCTGGGCTTCGCCCAATGCATGCTAGTCCTGTAATAAATGCCAATACATTATTGAAATATTGAATACATCATCAGACTTCAAACTATATTAAACCATGCATAAAAACATTCATGAAAACAGAACATTGGAAGTTTTGGAACACTTACTGAGAAATACTAAAATGGCACACATCCTATCTCTCCAATTCATCTACTGTGGTAGCTTTTATAAACTTGTGTTCAGGTCTACATTGCACCATGAGAGAGAGAGACCCAAAATTAAGGAAAGCTTTGACTATGTACAGACTCAGTGAGCATAGCCTTGCTATTGAGAAAGGTCACCGTAGGCAGACCTGGCTCTCAAGAGAAGACAGGCTATGTGCACACTGTCCACAAAATGAGGTGGAAACTGATCTGCACTTCCTAACCTCCTGCCAAATGTATGACCATTTTAGAGACACATATTTCCCTCAGATTACACAGACCCACAAAGAATTCAATACAAATCCAATTTTGATAAACTCCCATATCTACTGGGTGAAATACCACAGTGTGCCATCACAGCAGCAAGATGTGTGACCTGTTGCCACAAGAAAAGGGCAACCAGTGAAGAACAAACACCATTGTAAATACAACCCATATACTGTATATGTTTATTTCTTTTTCCTTTTGTACTTTAACTATTTACACATCATTACAAAACTGTATATAGACATAATATGACATTTGAAATGTCTTTATTCTTTTGGAACTTGTGTGAGTGTAATATATACCATTCACTTTTTATTGTTTATCCATTCCACTTGCTTTGGCAAGGCAAACATATGTTTCCCATGCCAAATAAAGCCCCTTGAATTTAATTGAATTGACAGAGAGACAGAGACAGAAAGAAAGTGACAGAGAGAGAATTGTGACAGAGAGAAAAGAGAGCGAGAGAGTGCTCATAAGCTCCTGAACTTTAGAGTGGGATAAACCTGAACAAAAAATGTCACATTGACTTACTCAGGAAACTACCCTTTACAACAGAACCTTCAATCCAATCTGAAACGTCAAGCGTACAAACTTAAATTTGGACAACCTGGAAAGGATACCTGGAAAGGATTCTTACTTTCAAAGACTGTCAAGGACTACCCAGCAACACAGCAACAAGCAGAAAAAGCACAGCAAAAAACAAAAAAATACCACCCAACCTAGAACTGAGTGAGTAGCTTTTCAATTTGTAGACTCTTCCAAGGCTAAGAAGAAAAATAAAGATATTACAATAATCTCTATATACCTTGCTATAAGATATCTTACTATATGAAGACTCCAATGCTTAGCTAGGCCAGGACGGACATTCTGGCAGCAACTTCAATTTTCACTTAGGTGTGAAGTGAGCTGTGTGAATTCCTTTGAATGGCAGCAGAGCACTAAAGCCTCCCCCACCCAAATGAAGAGGCCTCACACCACCACAGTATCAAAGTACATTTCCCCACAGAAATAAAACAATTATCCTGCACATAAAAAGTACAAGCTCCTCAAGGAAAATGTGGGAAAACTATTTGCTGACTGCTACAAGACTGGGAACGTAAGCAACCTCTTCTTTCACACAGACCATTCCCTGGCACGGCACAGGGCCATAAAAGCACATTACCCCTCTGTCGAGGGAGAGGGTATTAACCCAGGGTGGAAACTCAGAATTCTGGACATTGAGGACACCGAGACAGCCTATGTCAACCTGTACAAGTCTGGAACAGTAATGGTGCAGGGAAACCTCCAACCATTCAGCAGGCCTTTTACAGGATCAAAGAGGGCACAGCATGAGAAGCTCACCCTTGGTGATGACCACCCTCAGCCCTAGAGAGCCGGATAACACCCCCTCCTCAAACAGCTCCACAGACAAGCAACCCCCCAGCACTGAGCAGACCCAGATTCTGCATTAATCAATTCCCCCAGCTGGAGTTTGAGCTCAAACAACAATTCAAAAAATTACAGACAGCACAGACCCCAGAAGACCAGCACAACAACACCCTGTCAACCAAACCCAGAGAGCTTAAGAGGGAGAGAGGCATGTCTGCACTCTGGACTGTGGTGGACTTTTGTGACAAAACATCAACAGGAGGCAAAAGAGTTTTCATCAATATTTTTCGTAGCTGTCTATTTATCACCACAAACCGATTCTGGCACTAAGACCGCACTCAAAGCCATAAGCAAACAAGAAAATGTTCATCCAGAGGCGGCGCTCCTAGTGGCCGGGGACTTTAATGCAGGGAAACTTAAATCCGTTTTACCAAATTTCTACTCAACATACCAATTAGGATCTGGCAAAAAATACTTGAATCAGTTATAGAACCCATTGCGGTTTCTGGTTGTGAGGTCTGGGGCCCGCTCACCAACCAAGAACTCACAAAATGGGGCAAACACCCAATTGAGACTGCATGCTGAATTCTGCAAAAAATATACTTTGTGTACAACGCAAAACCCCAAACAATGCAAGCAGATTAGAATTAGGACTATACCTGGTAGTTATGAAAATCCAGAAAAGAGATGTCAAATTCTACAACCACCTAAAAGTAAGCGATTCCCACACATTCCACCACAAAGCCTTCACCTACAGAGAGATAAACCTGGAGAAGAGTCCCCTCAGCCAGCTGGTTCTGGGGCTCTGTTTACAAACACAAACGGGCCCCACAGAGCCCCAGGACAGTAACACAATTAGACACAACCAAATCATGGGAAAAAAGCGAAAAGATAACTATTTGACACACTGGAAAGAATCAAATAAAAAACATAGCAAATTGGAATGCTATCTGGCCCTAAACAGAGAGTACGTCGTGGCAGAATACCTGACCACTGTGACTGACCCAAAATTGAGAAAGTCCTTGACCATGTACAGACTCAGTGAGACCTGGCTCTCAAGCGAAGACAGTATATGTACCCACTGTCCACAAAATGAGGTGGAAACTGAGCTGAACTTCCTAACCTCCTGCTAAATGTATGACCATATTAGAGACACATATTTCCAACAGATCACAGAGACCCACAAATAATTAGAAAACAAATCAGGCATTGATAAACTCCCATATCTGTTAGGAGAAATACCACAGTGTGCCATCACAGCAGACAGATGTGTGTCCCGTTACCATGAGAAAGAGGCTACCAGTGGAACACAAACAACATTGTAAACACCACCAATATTTATTTGTTTATTTATCTCCCCCACCACTCGTTCTACAACTATTTGCTAATTGCTAAAACACTGTGCATAGCTGACAATATACAGAGCCTTCAGAAAGTATTCACAACACTTGACTTTTTCCACTTTTTGTTGTGTTACAGCCTGAATTAAACATTTATTAAAATGTTGATTTTTTTTGTCACTGGCCTACACACAATAACCCAAAGTGGAATTACACTACCAGTCAAAAGTTTTAGAACAGCTACTCATTCAAGGGTTTTTCTTTATTTGTACTATTTTCTACATTGTAGAATAATAGTGAAGACATCAAAACTATGAAATAACACATATGGAATCATGTTCTAACCAAAAAAAGTGTTAAACAAATCAAAATCTATTTTAGATTTGAGATTCTTCAAATAGCCACCCTTTTCCTTGATGACAGCTTTGCACACTCTTGGCATTCTCTCAGCCAGCTTCATGAGGTAGTCACCTGGAATGCATTTAAGAAGGTGTGCCTTCTTAAAAGTTAATTTGTGGAATTTCTCATCTCTGTAACCCACACATACAATTATCTCTAAGGTCACTCCGTCGAGCAGTGCATTTCAAACACAGATTCAACCAGGGATGTTTTCTAATGCCTCACAAAGAAGGCCACATATTAGTAGATGGGTAAAAAAAAGCAGACATTGAATATTCCTTTGAGCATGGTGAAGTTATTAATTACACTTTGGATAGTGTATCAATACACCCAGTCACTACAAAGACACAGGTGTCCTTCCTAACTCAGTTGCCGGAGAGGAAGGAAACCGCTCAGGGATTTCACCATGAGGCTAATGGTGACTTTAAAGCAGTTACAGAGTTTAATGGCTTTGATAGGAGAAAACTGATGATGGATCAACAACATTGTAGTTATTCTACAATACTAACCTATTTGACAGAGTGAAAAGAAGGAAACTGGTAAAGAATACAAATATTCAAAAACATACATCCTGTTTGCAACAAGGCACTAAAAAATTGTAGGTACTCCACAATACTGACCTAATTGACAGAGTGCAAAGGAAGCATGTACATAAATCAACATTTTCCAAAACTTGCATCCTGTTTGCAACAAGGCACTAAAGTAATACTGCAACGAAATTTGCAAAGTAATTCACTTTTTGTCCTGAATACAAAGTGTTATGATTAGGGTAAATCCAGCACAACACATTACTGAGTGCCACTCTCCATATTTTCAAGCATAGTGGTGGCTGCATCATGTTATGGGTATGGCTGTAATCGTTTTCAAGATTAAAAAAACAAAACAGAATGGAACTTAGCACAGGCAGAATCCTAGAGGAAAACCTGGTTCAGTCTGCTTTCCACCAGACACTGAGAGATGAGTTCACCTTTCATCAGGACAATAACCTAAAACACAAGGCCAAATCTACACTGGAGTTGCTTACCAAGACAGTGAATGTTCCTGAGTGGCCGAGCTACAGTTGTGACTTAAATCTACTTGAAAATCTATGGCAAGACCTGAAAATGGTCTCTTTGAGAAGAATAATGGGCAAATGTTGCACAATCCAGGTGTGGAAAGCTCTTAGAAACTTACCCAGAAAGACTGTAATCACTACCAAAGGTGCTTCTACAAAATATTGACTCAGGGGTGTGAATGAGATTTCTTAAAACATGTTTTCACTTTTTCATTATAGGATATTGTGTGAAGATGGGTGAGGGAAAACATCTATTAAATCAAATTTGAATTTAGGCTGTAACACAACATGTGGAATAATTAAATGGATATGAATCCTTTCTGAAGGCACTGTAACACAACAACATGTGGAATAAGTAAATAGGTATGAATCCTTTCTGAAGGCACTGTAACACAACATGTGGAATAAGTAAATAGGTATGAATCCTTTCTGAAGGCACTGTAACACAACATGTGGAATAAGTAAATGGATATGAATCCTTTCTGAAGGCACTGTAACACAACAACATGTGGAATAAGTAAATAGGTATGAATCCTTTCTGAAGGCACTGTAACACAACATGTGGAATAAGTAAATAGGTATGAATCCTTTCTGAAGGCACTGTAACACAACAACATGTGGAATAAGTAAATAGGTATGAATCCTTTCTGAAGGCACTGTAACACAACATGTGGAATAAGTAAATAGGTATGAATCCTTTCTGAAGGCACTGTAACACAACAACATGTGGAATAAGTAAATAGGTATGAATCCTTTCTGAAGGCACTGTAACACAACATGTGGAATAAGTAAATGGGTATAAATACTTTCTGAAGGTACTGTAACACAACAACATGTGGAATAAGTAAATAGGTATGAATTCTTTCTGAAGGCACTGTAACACAACATGTGGAATAAGTAAATGGGTATAAATCCTTTCTGAAGGTACTGTAACACAACAACATGTGGAATAAGTAAATAGGTATGAATCCTTTCTGAAGGCACTGTAACACAACATGTGGAATAAGTAAATGGGTATAAATCCTTTCTGAAGGTACTGTAACACAACAACATGTGGAATAAGTAAATAGGTATGAATCCTTTCTGAAGGCACTGTAACACAACATGTGGAATAAGTAAATGGGTATAAATCCTTTCTGAAGGTACTGTAACACAACAACATGTGGAATAAGTAAATAGGTATGAATCCTTTCTGAAGGCACTGTAACACAACATGTGGAATAAGTAAATGGGTATAAATCCTTTCTGAAGGTACTGTAACACAACAACATGTGGAATAAGTAAATAGGTATGAATCCTTTCTGAAGGCACTGTAACACAACATGTGGAATAAGTAAATGGGTATAAATCCTTTCTGAAGGTACTGTAACACAACAACATGTGGAATAAGTAAATAGGTATGAATCCTTTCTGAAGGCACTGTAACACAACATGTGGAATAAGTAAATGGGTATAAATCCTTTCTGAAGGTACTGTAACACAACAACATGTGGAATAAGTAAATAGGTATGAATCCTTTCTGAAGGCACTGTAACACTTGAAATGTCTATATTTTTTAACCTAATTGAGTGCAAAATTTACTGTAAATTTATCGTTTTTGTTTCTTCTCACTTTTGTTTGTTTATTTCACTTGCTTTGACAATGTAAAGGTATGTTTCCCATGCCAATAAAGCCCCTTTGAAATGAATTGAGAGAGAGAAAGAGAAAAGAGAGACAGAGACAGACAAAGAGAGAAAGAGAGAGAGAGAGAGAGAGAGAGAGGCAAGCAACAACAAATGTAAATAGTACAGTATCTCCTGACAGCCTTAAACATTACATTCCTGGCTGGGACTAGGTAGTGCTCTCTTTACCTGGCTCAGACTGGAGCATTAGCTAGCATACGCGCACACACACACACGCACGTACGCACGCACGCAAGGACACACAACCCCCCCTCATACACAAAGACAAAACTAGGCCTCTTTCTAACATGTTTCTACAGGAAATCGAACTCTCTAACTATTTGACAAGGGATAACCAAACCCCTTTGCTAGAGCTCACCTGACCCCCCAGAGAGAGGAGTGGACCCCTCACAAGTAAGCTCGGGAGGGGAGGATATATAGGGGGTAGGGGTGTCTTTGTTTGCTATCACCAGCGTTGAATAGACCTTAGCACTGGTACTTCCTGTTTGAGTTTCTGAATATAGGAAGGGAGGAGCAAAATGGAGTCATGATCTGATTTGCCGAAGGGAGGGAGGGGGAGGGCCTTGTAGCCATCCAGGAAGGGAGAGTAACAATGGTGAGACCCGATGACAATCAAACAAGACCTGACCCGGACCCGATCGCTCCACAAAAGTCCACTGTCACGCACTGATAATAAAGCTACATGCATCCACAGCAGATATGGTTCTGGACAATTAGCACAGTGTTAAGGTGCTGATCAGTGGTGTAAAGTACTTAAGTAAAAATACTTTAAAGTAATACTTAAGTCATTTTTTGGGGGTATCTATACTTTACTATTTATACTTTTAGCCAACTTTTACTTTACTACATTCCTAAAGAAAATAATGTACTTTTTACTCCATACATTTTCCCTGACACCCAAAAGTACTCGTTACAATTCGACAGGAAAATGGTCCAATTCACACACTTATCAAGAGAACATCCCTGGTCATCCCTACTGCCTCTGATCTGGCAGACTCACTAAACAGAAATGCTTTCTATGTAAATTATGTCTGAGTGTTGGAGTGTGTCCCTGGCTATCTGTAAATAAGAAAGAAAATTGTGCCGTCTGGTTTGCTTAATATAAGGAATTTGAAGTGGTTTATACTTGATACTTAAGTACATTTTAGCAATTCCATTTACTTTTGATACTTAACTATATTTAAAACCAAATATTTGTAGAATTTTACTCAAGTAGTATTTTACTGGGTGACTTTTACCGGAGTCATTTTCTATTAAAGTATCTTGACTTTTTACTCTTTTTCCAATGGTTGAATTAACACACAGATTGGTCTTGGGTACTGTATAAAACCTACAACTGCCTCCAGGGCGACCCCACTCACAGGTATGCTTTCACTTCTCACAATTAGAAGTGTATGGGGAGGGGATGAATATTGTAAATAAAGGATAAAAAAGAAAGTTTAACAACCCGTGTAGGTTTAGAACTCACAGCCATTAAACCAACAGTTTTAGCAGACTGTACCACCAATCTGTTTTAGCAGTTAGGAAAAAATACAAACACTTGACCACCAATGTCATCTATTTCTTGTTATGATGGAATATAGCATTATAATTCTCTTAGCCTATATGTTTTTTTCATTGTAAAAGCACATAGATGTGAAACGGTAACCAAAAATGTTGAATTTGGTCATATGTGGAAATGTGCCATTACTTCTGAATGTTGTGTAACGTCAGTAGTCTAGTCAAGTAAGCATCGTGCAAAATATATTAGCACACTCCACTTACCAAGACCATTGCCAAGTAAGGCGAGCTGTGTATTTCATAACGAAGCCCTTCCTTGAGACAACATCACGATTTCAATCGTAGAGTTGAACCACGAGTGGCAAAAACAGCTTGATATTCTACTGAAAGACCAACATATATCACTTTTGCAACGAACCTGTCAAAATGAAGACCAGAATTTATGTTTCGCTATGACTAAGCATAAAACATTTGGTTTTCCATGAAAAACATTTTTAATGGAAAGTTACTCCTTAAGGTGGAAGTCAGACTAACCACAGATCTAGGATCAAATTACCCTACACCAATCATAACCTTTACTATTAAGGGGATGACGAAATATCTGACCATGAATCAGTGGTGAGGACTACATTATGTCTAGCTACTTCATCAAGGCTCATCTACATCTGCTACCCAAATGGTACACTATTGCCCTATAATATACCACTTTTGACCAGGGTCCAGAGCAGTGAAGTATGTAGGGAAAAGGGAATCATTTGGGACACAATCAAGGCCTCAGTTCTAACAGCAGTAGTATGATGATGGATTGGTTATTTTGCAATGTTCTACCTGTCAATCTGTCTCTGCTGTCATTGGGGAATAGGATCATTATAGGGGTGTGATATGAGGGTTGTGACTGTTATTTGTTATGAAGGAGATAGCTGATGGCTGACAGGGTATTTGTTATGAAGGAGATAGCTGATGGCTGACAGGGTATTTGTTTTGAAGGGGATAGCTGATGGCTGACAGGGTATTTGTTATGAAGGAGATAGCTGATGGCTGACAGGGTATTTGTTTTGAAGGGGATAGCTGATGGCTGACAGGGTATTTGTTATGAAGGAGATAGCTGATGGCTGACAGGGTATTTGTTTTGAAGGGGATAGCTGATGGCTGACAGGGTATTTGTTATGAAGGAGATAGCTGATGGCTGACAGGGTATTTGTTTTGAAGGGGATAGCTGATGGCTGACAGGGTATTTGTTTTGAAGGGGATAGCTGATGGCTGACAGGGTATTTGTTTTGAAGGGGATAGCTGATGGCTGACAGGGTATTTGTTATGAAGGAGATAGCTGATGGCTGACAGGGGTGGTGACTTGGTGGTATTCAGGGGTAAGTTAGATGCCGATAAGGCGCAAACACTGCAGACACACACAAACCCCTACACTGCCTCAGCCTCAACACGCTATCCTATCCCTCCTGTCAAAGCGTCTCGACGCTCAACACTCAGTCAGCCCGTGTGTACTTTCACTCTGCTCACATGATAAAGAAAACTGAACTTAATTCCTCATAGTCACCTAATTATCACCACAATATCACGTTTAACAGTCTGTGGAATGGCATGTACAATGTCAACCACAAAACAAGCTCATCATAAATTGACTGATTTACTTGTGAAACAGCACATACAGTGCAGTGTGAAATAGATGATAAATAAATAGATGCATAATATCAAGTCGCAACAAGGCCGACTTCAAATGCCGACATCCGTGTGAGTTTTTTTTAATGTTTTCACCATAAAATACAAGATAGGCTACTATTCCTAATGTGATGAGTAGATTGCATGGTCATAATTTAGGCTAACAATATAACTCAGTCCCTATTTGCAAAACAGACCGTTCTGAACAATACATACCTACGCCCATAGTGACAGAGTAGGTCTAATCAGAGATCTTTCTTCTCCTTTCTTTGCATGGGAAAAATGTGGCCATTTATAAACACATTTCATGCAATTCCACTACACTTTGTGACTGGAGACACGAGCAACATATTTCTTTGTACGACAGAAATTAGTGGCCTACTCTGCTGACACTGACAAACAGATCAGAACAAACAACCTTGTCTTGAACGCAACCATCTAATTTAGGCCTATGAAAAGGGGAGACACAAATTGTACAATATGACATTTATATAGCCTGAAGGAGGAAATTATTGTCCTCCAAAAAAACTTCCCAATTGTACTGATGTAGTGGAGGAATGAGAGAAGGTAACACTGAGAAAAGGGGACACTCTGAGAAAAGGGGACACTCTGAGAAAAGGGGACACTGAGAAAAGGGGACACTGAGAAAAGGGGACACTCTGAGAAAAGGGGACACTGAGAAAAGGGGACACTGAGAAAAGGGGACACTGAGAAAAGGGGACACTGAGAAAAGGGCACACACTGAGAAAAGGGGACACTCTGAGAAAAGGGGACACTGAGAAAAGGGGTCACTCTGAGAAAAGGGGACACTGAGAAAAGGGGACACTGAGAAAAGGGGACACTCTGAGAAAAGGGGACACTCTGAGAAAAGGGGACACTGAGAAAAGGGGACACTCTGAGAAAAGGGGACACTCTGAGAAAAGGGGACACTGAGAAAAGGGGACACTGAGAAAAGGGGACACTGAGAAAAGGGCACACACTGAGAAAAGGGGACACTGAGAAAAGGGGACACTGAGAAAAGGGGACACTCTGAGAAAAGGGGACACTGAGAAAAGGGGACACTGAGAAAAGGGGACACTGAGAAAAGGGGACACTGAGAAAAGGGGACACTCTGAGAAAAGGGGACACTCTGAGAAAAGGGGACACTGAGAAAAGGGGACACTGAGAAAAGGGGACACTGAGAAAAGGGGACACTGAGAAAAGGGGACACTGAGAAAAGGGGACTCTGAGAAAAGGGTACACTGAGAAAAGGGGGCACTGAGAAAAGGGGACACTGAGAAAAGGGGACACTCTGAGAAAAGGGGACACTGAGAAAAGGGGACACTGAGAAAAGGGGACACTGAGAAAAGGGGACACTCTGAGAAAAGGGGACACTGAGAAAAGGGGACACTGAGAAAAGGGGACACTGAGAAAAGGGGACACTGAGAAAAGGGGACACTCTGAGAAAAGGGGACACTGAGAAAAGGGGACACTGAGAAAAGGGGACACTGAGAAAAGGGGACACTCTGAGAAAAGGGGACACTGAGAAAAGGGGACACTCTGAGAAAAGGGGACACTGAGAAAAGGGGACACTCTGAGAAAAGGGGACACTGAGAAAAGGGGACACTCTGAGAAAAGGGGACACTGAGAAAAGGGGACACTCTGAGAAAAGGGGACTCTGAGAAAAGGGGACACTGAGAAAAGGGGACACTGAGAAAAGGGGACACTCTGAGAAAAGGGGACTCTGAGAAAAGGGGACGCTAATGACTGGTGACTTGCAGGCGCCGAGGCCCAGCGTGATGACTCAATCACCATGTATGACATTGTTTGGATGGCTGACCATCTGTGGGCTATCACAGAGGTCAAACACACCTTATCTCTGGTTATCTAGGGGATGGGACGTGCCCACAGAACCCTTGGAGCACGGATACGTTAGTGTGAAGACAGATGTGAACTCGACTAAAATGAATATAACAGCGTGAATTGAATTGTCATGTTTGTAGTGTTTCAAGAGTTCACAAAGAGTAATGCATTTTTATATGTTTTATTGTAATGCAAGTACTATGGATTTATTGTTACAGGAAAACTGGGTTATTTTGTTCATTGGTCGGTGGACAGTTCAAAGACGAGTGACAGAGAGGTGCACTCCTATAAATGAAATTGAGTTGATTAGATTAGAATCTGCCTGTTTTCCTGTCTTTTCTTTTCACTAGCAAAGTGCAATTAAAAATAAATCAGGTTGGGGGTGAGTTCAGCTTGAATTTGGTTAAAAGGACAGTGAATTTGTTCATACTTTGAGAACTTTCCATCAAGCGCCTGTGTGTATCACACACGTCGTTTTTTGTCTTACAGATTATTCTGAACTGAAGACACGTGTAACCAGTTAAGTCTTAGCCTATTGGTGATGGTCATTGAGTTATTCTGTAATGTATCATGTATTTCATGTACACTGGAATTGAGTATTAATTACTTTGACTAATACATTCTACTAATTTAATTGATTAAATGCATTCCTCATTTTGCGGAGTAATTATTTTGATTGACTACGCTTATAATTTAGTAGATCTATTGGTAGTCGTTATTTACACTGTAACTACACCAGGGGTACTCAACTCTGACCCTACGAGGTCCGGATCCTGCTGCTTTTCTGTTCTACCTGATCATTAATTGCACCCGCCTGGTGTCCCAGGTCTAAATCAGTCCCTGATTAGAGGGGAACAATGAAAACACAAAGTGGATCTGGCTTCCAGGTCCAGAGTTGAGTCTGAGGGAATAAATGTGAATGTGTGCGAAATCTCTCTGCTGGTGCCAATACGATAGGCTAGAAAGGATGGAGGGGGATGGATGGAGGTGGACAGATGCAGGGTTAGAGGGAGATGGATGGCTGGATGGAGATGGATGGATGGATGGAGGGCTGGAGGGCTGGAGGGCTGGATGGATGGATGGATGGATGGAGGGAGGGAGGGAGGGAGGGAGGGAGATGGATGAAGGGATGGATGGATGGAGGGAGGATAAGTAAGACAAATAGTAGAGCCTCAGGTAACAAGTCTAAGCGGTGTCCTCTACATGCGGAGACATCACCCTGTACTCATTTACTTTGTTGAGTCGTTCTTTTGTCCTCCTCACATTCCTCCCATCCAGAGACGAGTACAGCTGTCACTCCGTAGCCCCGGGATCGAAATCAACGACCCCTCCATCCATCTATCCACACCCCTCTCTACACCTTCTTTAACCCATCTTGGGCTTCAGTTTTGGCAGAGAAACCAGGGTCTACAGTTTAGAGTGACATTGAGCTGGTTTGGGCTCCGAAAGGGGAGATGATGGAGGCCCTACCCCACCAACTACCAGGAGAGATGAGGGAGGCCCTACCCCACCATCACCACCACCAGGAGAGATGAGGGAGGCCCTACCCCACCACCACCACCACCAGGAGAGATGAGGGAGGCCCTATCCCACCACCACCACCAGGAGAGATGAGGGAGGCCCTACCCCACCACTACCAGGAGAGATGAGGGAGGCCCTGCCCCACCACCACCAGGAGAGATGAGGGAGGCCCTACCCCACCACCATAACCAGGAGAGATGAGGGAGGCCCTACCCCACCACCACCATCACCAGGAGAGATGAGGGAGGCCCTAACCCACCACCACTACCAGGAGAGATGAGGGAGGCCCTACCCCACCAGGAGAGATGAGGGAGGCCCTACCCCACCAGGAGAGATGAGGGAGGCCCTACCCCACCACCACCACCACCAGGAGAGATGAGGGAGGCCCTACCCCACCACCACCACCACCAGGAGAGGTGAGGGAGGCCCTACCCCACCACCACTGCCAGGAGAGATGAGGGAGGCTCTACCCCACCACCACCACCACCAGGAGAGATGAGGGAGGCCCTACCCCACCACTACCAGGAGAGATGAGGGAGGCCCTACCCCACCACCACCAGGAGAGATGAGTGAGGCCCTAGCCCACCACCACCAGGAGAGATGAGGGAGGCCCTACCCCACCACCACCAGGAGAGATGAGGGAGGCCCTACCCCACCACCACCAGGAGAGATGAGGGAGACCCTACCCCACCACCACCAGGAGAGATGAGGGAGGCCCTACCCCACCACCACTACCACCAGGAGAGATGAGGGAGGCCCTACCCCACCACTACCAGGAGAGATGAGGGAGGACCCCTACCCCACCACCACCACCAGGAGAGATGATGGAGGCCCTACCCCACCACCACTACCACCAGGAGAGATGAGGGAGGCCCTACCCCACCACCACCAGGAGAAATGAGGGAGACCCTACCCCACCACCACCACCACCAGGAGAGATGAGGGAGGCCCTACCCCACCACCACTACCACCAGGAGAGATGAGGGAGGCCCTATCCCACCACCACTACCACCAGGAGAGATGAGGGAGGCCCTATCCCACCACCACCACCAGGAGAGATGAGGGAGGCCCTACCCCACCACCATAACCAGGAGAGATGAGGGAGGCCCTACCCCACCACCACCATCACCAGGAGAGATGAGGGAGGCCCTAACCCACCACCACTACCAGGAGAGATGAGGGAGGCCCTACCCCACCAGGAGAGATGAGGGAGGCCCTACCCCACCAGGAGAGATGAGGGAGGCCCTACCCCACCAGGAGAGATGAGGGAGGCCCTACCCCACCAGGAGAGATGAGGGAGGCCCTACCCCACCACCATCACCACCAGGAGAGATGAGGGAGGCCCTACCCCACCACCACCACCACCAGGAGAGATGAGGGAGGCCCTACCCCACCACCACCACCACCAGGAGAGATGAGGGAGGCCCTACCCCACCACTACCAGGAGAGATGAGGGAGGCCCTAGCCCACCACCACCAGGAGAGATGAGGGAGGCCCTAGCCCACCACCACCAGGAGAGATGAGGGAGGCTCCCTACCCCACCACCACCAGGAGAGATGAGGGAGGCCCTACCCCACCACCACCAGGGGAGATGAGGGAGACCCTACCCCACCACCACCAGGAGAGATGAGGGAGGCCCTACCCCACCACCACTACCACCAGGAGAGATGAGGGAGGCCCTACCCCACCACTACCAGGAGAGATGAGGGAGGCCCTACCCCACCACCACTACCACCAGGAGAGATGATGGAGGCCCTACCCCACCACCACTACCACCAGGAGAGATGATGGAGGCCCTACCCCACCACCACTACCACCAGGAGAGATGAGGGAGGCCCTACCCCACCACCACTACCACCAGGAGAGATGAGGGAGGCCCTATCCCACCACCACTACCACCAGGAGAGATGAGGGAGGCCCTACCCCACCACCACTACCACCAGGAGAGATGAGGGAGGCCCTACCCCACCACCACAAGGAGAGATGAGGGAGGCCCTACCCCACCACCATCACCAGGAGAGATGAGGGAGACACTACCACATCATAACCAGGAGAGATGAGGGAGGCCCTAACCCACCACCACCAGGAGAGATGAGGGAGGCCCTATCCCACCACCACCAGGAGAGATGAGGGAGGCCCTACCCCACCACCATCACCAGGAGAGATGAGGGAGGCCCTACCCCACCACCATCACCAGGAGAGATGAGGGAGGCCCTACCCCACCACCATCACCAGGAGAGATGAGGGAGGCCCTACCCCACCACAACTACCACCAGGAGAGATGAGGGAGGCCCTAAACCATCACCACCACCAGGAGAGATGAGGGAGGCCCTACCCCACCACCATCACCAGGAGAGATGAGGGAGGCCCTACCCCACCACCACTACCACCAGGAGAGATGAGGGAGGCCCTAAACCATCATCATCACCAGGAGAGATGAGGGAGGCCCTACCCCACCACCATCACCAGGAGAGATGAGGGAGGCCCTATCCCACCACCACTACCACCAGGAGAGATGAGGGAGGCCCTAAACCATCATCATCACCAGGAGAGATGAGGGAGGCCCTACCCCACCACCATCACCAGGAGAGATGAGGGAGGCCCTACCCCACCACCACTACCACCAGGAGAGATGAGGGAGGCCCTAAACCATCACCACCACCAGGAGAGATGAGGGAGGCCCTACCCCACCACCATCACCAGGAGAGATGAGGGAGGCCCTACCCCACCACCACTACCACCAGGAGAGATGAGGGAGGCCCTAAACCATCATCATCACCAGGAAAGATGAGGGAGGCCCTACACACAATACCCCATAATTATAAAGCAAAAACCTTTTTTTATAAATGTTTGCAAATGTATTTAAAAAACAATGAAATATTACATTTACATACTGTAAGTATTCAGACCCTTTACTCAGTACTTTGTGGAAGCACCATTGGCAGTGATTACAGCCTGGAGTCTTCTTGGGTATGACGCTACAAGCTTGGAACACCTGTATTTAGGGATTTTCTCCCATTCTTCTCTGCAGATCCTCTCAAGCTCTGTCAGGTTGGATGAGGAGTGTCGCTGCACATCTATTTTCAGGTGTCTCCAGAGATGTTCGATCGGGTTAAAGTCCGGGATCTGGCTGGGCCACTCAAGGACATTCAGAGACTTGTCCCGTAGCAACTCCTGCGTTGTCTTGGCTGTGTGCTTAGGGTTGTTGTCCTGTTGGAAGGTGAACCTTCGCCCCAGTCCTGAGCTCTGTAGAGGTTTTCATCAAGGATTTCTCTGTATTTTGCTCTGTTAATCTTTCCCTCGATCCTGACTAGTCTCCCAGTCCCTGCCACTGAAAAACATCCCCACAGCATGATGCTGCCATCACCATGCTTCACCGTAGGGATGGTCCCAGGTTTCCTCCAGACGTAACGATTGGCATTCAGGACAAAGGGTTCAATCTTTGTTCCATCAGACCAGAGAATCTTGTTTTTCATGGTCAGAGTCCTTCAGGTGCCTTTTGGCAAACTCCAAGTGGGCTGTTATCTGTCTTTTACTGAGGAGTGCCTTCCGTCTGGCCACTATACCATAAAGGCCTGACTGGTGGAGTGTTCTCCCATCTCCAGAGATGACCAAGAACCATCCATGACCAAGGCCCTTCTCCCCCGATTGCTCAGTTTGGCCGGGCGGCCAGCTTTAGGAAGAGTCTTGGTGGTTCCAAACTTCTTCCATTTAAGAATGTTGGAGGCCACTGTGTTCTTGGGAACTTCAATGCTGCAGAGTTTTTTTGGTGCCCTTACCCAGATCGACATAATCCCTCGACATAATCCTGTCTCGGAGCTCTACGGACAATTCCTTCGACCTCATGGCTTGGTCAACTTAGGACCTTTTATAGACAGGTGTGTACCTTTCCAAATCATGTCCAATCAATTGAATTTACCACAGGTGGGCTCCAATCAAGTTGTAGAAACATCTCAAGGATGATCAATGGAAACAGGATGCACCTGAGCTCAATTTCAAGTCTTATAGCAAATTGTATTAATACTTCTGTAAATAAAGTATTTCTGCTTTTTATTTTTAATACATTTGCGAAAATGTATAAAAACCGGTTTTTGCTTTGTCATTATGGGGTATTGTGATGTCATTATGGGGTATTGTGATGTCATTATGGGGTATTGTGATGTCATTATGGGGTATTGTGTGTAGATTTATGAGGAACAACATTTATTTAATCCATTTTAGAAAAAGGCTGTAACGTAATAAAATGTGGAAGAATTCAAGGGGTCTGAATACTTTCTAAATGCACTGTATTTATAGTAATACAATGATAATAAAACTATATGGATGTTCACATACATGCGCAGGCCAATTCCTGTTCAACTGAACACGGGAGCTTCTCCAAACATGTGCATGAGTTGACGACTTAAGATGGCATTGTACCCTGCCCCAGGCAATCAAAACTGTGTTTTATTTGTTTGTTATTTTACTCTGAGCCAGAAAACAGTATACCTCTCTGCCACCTCTCCATGTACATAGATATGTCTGTAGATAATAATAATAATAATAATTAAAAAGGACTACAGGCAGGGAAGTCTCTGGTAATGACTTAATTTGGCAGTGATGATGGAAGTGATGAAATGCTGTGTGTGTTTGTGTTTGTGTGTGGCATGGTTGCGTTCCTGCCTGTGCATGCTGAAGTAGCATGTTTATAGAAGGTGTGGGTCATGTTAAGAAGAATGTACCCCCCAAAGCGTGTTCTGATATCCTGAACCCGTCCTCCCTCTGTCATTTTGAAACAACATGGAAAATGATAGTTGATTCACAGATCATGGTTATGTCGTAAAAGTCACAGAAAGGGTATTCAACCCCCATAACCCTGTTGGCACGACTTAAAAAACAACAACATCTTAACAAGTTATCGCAATAGACCTTTATGGTTTAGAAAGATAAAATCTAAATAAACATTAATCACATTGAGGTGAACTACCATGAAACGACCCTGCTCTTAAAGGGAAATTAACACAAAATTATACTTCATATTCATCATCTCCAGCATCACCTCAAAATCAACATTATGTGAAAATGGCGCGTGTCTATGTTTTGTGGGGAAAAAGGATGGAGGAAGATAAGTGTTTCCTATGACATAATTAACCAGTTAGTAGACAATTGGTTAAAATCACATGAAGCACACTGATGATGTCATTGGAAACACTTATCTATCCTGGATTCAATCCAACTTTATTTGTATAACACTGTTTAAAACCTTTTCCTGCAGTGGGCTAAATATTATCGCACAGAGTATTTCTTGGTAGTCGTAAACAAATCTACTTTGGAATAAATATACACATCGCACACATGGTAATGGACAATCTGTACCATGTCAGAATGGGGAACCTGTACCATGTCAGAATGGGAACCTGTACCATGTCAGAATGGGAAACCTGTACCATGTCAGAATGGGAAACCTGTACCATGTCAGAATGGGAAACCTGTACCATGTCAGAATGGGGAACCTGTACCATGTCAGAATGGGGAACCTGTACCATGTCAGAATGGGAAACCTGTACCATGTCAGAATGGGAACCTGTACCATGTCAGAATGGGAAACCTGTACCATGTCAGAATGGGAAACCTGTACCATGTCAGAATGGGGAACCTGTACCATGTCAGAATGGGCAACCTGTACCATGTCAGAATGGGAGACCTGTACCATGTCAGAATGGGGACCTGTACCATGTCAGAATGGGAAACCTGTACCATGTCAGAATGGGGAACCTGTACCATGTCAGAATGGGCAACCTGTACCATGTCAGAATGGGCAACCTGCACCATGTCATAATGGGCAACCTGTACCATGTCAGAATGGGTAACCTGTACCATGTCAGAATGGGAAACCTGTACCATGTCAGATATAGAGTTGAAATGTATTACATTTTGAGTTTGCATCCCAATATTACACTTTATATACGTCACTGAAGACTGGAATATAACAAAACCATTTGACATAGAAACACCAGATTTTTGGCGTAAAAAAAAAAGTTGATTCATTCTGAAAAATATGAATAACATTCCACCCATGAGGCCACTAAAGGGAGATTTGGTCATTTGACTGCAGGAAAGGGCTACAAAACATGGAGAGCAATCAGTCGAGGACACTTAACAAGCATATACCCTGACCTAAACCTTACCAAACATCTAGCCACGCCATCAGGGACGTGGTTCCTTTCTTGGAAAAGGACGGGACAAAGCTAGCTAGCTCATAGTTTACAGACACAGCCTTAACAAGCTTATACACAGACATAAACCTTCCTAAACAACTAGCCACGCCATCAGGTAAAGTGTCACGCAACCATTCCCTTCTTGGAAGTGGACAAGACAAAAACTTTCCTAAACACCTAGTCTAGGAACTGTGACGAACGCAATGTAATGACCTTTTGGAAGTGGACAGGAAATAACTTGCTGATAGTTTATAGACAGACGTAGTCTCGATAACAAGCGACCAGACACAGCATCAAACAGCTCTATCTGTGGAGGAGACGGTGGCGAGAGGCCTGCAAACGATGGTGGTTAAACCACAACGCTATAACTGTCTGTTGGGGGGTATGTGCTGTGTATGGGGTATACATATTATAGGCTATTCCTAGAAAAAAGGGGGTCTGGATGGATGGTGCTATAACAGGTATACTATTCTGGGTAATGGAGGAGAGTGGAGAGAGAGAGTGAACAGAGTGAAAAAGAGAAAGAAACCGAGAGAGAGAGAGACAGAGAGAAAGAAACCAAGAGAGAGAGAGTGACCAGTTAGTGACTCCAGTAAACCACAGTTTGGTGTTAAGCAGAGAAACCACCAATTACTTTGTGAATGGACAGAGTGGAGTAGAGAGAGAGAGAGAAAGAGAGAAATAACCAGAGACAGAGACAGAGAGAGAGAGAGAGACAGAGAGAGAGAGAGAGAGAGAGAGAGAGAGAGACAGAGAAAGACAGAGAGAGACAGAGAGAGAGAGAGAGAGAGAGAGAGAGAGAGAGAAATAACCAGAGACAGAGACAGAGAGAGAGAGAGAGAGAGAGAGAGAGAGAGAGAGAGGACAGAGAGAGAGAGAGACAGAGAGAGAGACAGAGAGAAATAACCAGAGACAGAGAGAGAGAGAGAGACAGAGAGAGAGAGAGACAGAGAGAGAGAGAGAGAGAGACAGAGAGAGAGAGAGAGAGAGAGAAATAACCAGACAGAGACAGAGAGAGAGAGAGAGAGAGAGAGACAGAGAGAGAGAGAGAGAGACAGAGAGAGAGACAGAGAGAGAGAGAGACAGAGAGAGAGAGAGAGAGAGAGAGAGAGAGAGAGAGTGAGTGTCAGGTCAGTTCCAGTATATGATGAGTCTAGTTAACCACAGTTTGATGTTAACCACTGAGTCAGATACTTGTAGGTCTACATTGAAATAGTTATGTTCTGCCGTGTAGCATTCCTCAAGTCTCATATAGGAGTAACACCTTCCCAGGCCTTAAATACAGTAAGAAATACATACAGGTACATCTCATACTGTACCCTACCACCTTCCAGACCTTTACAGTAAGTCAAATACAGTATAGTTACAGTAAACTCCCAGACACCGGACATGAATAAACGTCTAACTGTAACTGGCTCCATGTTTGAGTGTGAGGGGAACCGGTAGGTAGAGGCCTCCTTGGTGAAGCTAAAGGACAGACTGTCTTCTGGGAGGAGGGAGTGGGGGTGGAGGGGTTGGGGGTGAGGAAGACTTGGTTGGGGGTGAGGAAGACTTGGTTGGGTCAGAAGAGGAAATGTATAGCAGCACCATGCATCAACTGTACTACTGTGGCTATATGCTGACTTACTTGCCTCATTGAAACAGGAAGGGGCCTTACGTTAACTCTATACGTAGGCTTTCACACGGCCATACTTTGTTTCTACGCATCACTAATCACCTAGAGTAGACAGTGTAGCTAACAGGGTGGGAAGGAAGGAAGGGATATAGTCACATCTACCCCATAGTGACTGACTGACTGCTAGACTGACTCCTGCTGCTGTTGCTGAAATATGCAGTGAAGATCTTGGCTGGGCTGTGTGAAGGCAGGGACTTGAAAAGCTAGACAATATCACAGGGTCATGTCAAGGAAGAGGAGGGGCTGAGAGGAGAATGACAGAGACGGAGGGAAGGAGAGAAGGAGGGATGGAAGGAAGGAGGGAATAAGGGAAGGAGGGAAAGAGATCTCTCCCCATTTCAGCAACTATTGAGTCTATATCTTAGGACCATGACAGCTGATATCTAGGGTGACACCCAGCAGTTTAGTCCCCTCAACTTCCTCAAATCGCCACATTATTCAATAACAGATCTAGGTGAGGTTTAGGGTTGAGTGAGTGATTAGTCCTAAAAACGATGCTTTTAGTTTTTGAGATATAGTATTTAGCACCAGCCTATTGCTAGTTAACCATTCTATAACTGACTGGAGCTCTATGTTAAGGGTGGCAATTATTCATTTTAATGTTACAGCCATCGTGTATACTGTTGAGTCGTCAGCGTACGTAGATACACAGGCTTTATTCAAGGTCAGTGGAAGGTCATTAGTATGAACAGAAAACAACAATGGCCCTTGCCGGCTTTGCATTAGAGAGGCTTCCAGGAAAGAAAACCCTCTGTGTTCTATTAGATAATTAACCCTTGACCCATGATAAGGCTGAGGACGTAAATCCATAACACTTCAGTTTTTTCAGCAATAGGTTATGATCAATGATATCAACAGCCGCACCGAAGTCTAGTCAAACAGCTCCCACAATCTTCTGATTATCAATGTGAAACGACCTCCCTGCTCCTAAAGGGAAGATGAAAATAAATCAATTATACATCATATTCATCCTTTCAGCATCACCTCAACATCAACATATGTGAAAATGGCACGTTTCTATGTTCTGTAGTAAAAAAAACAGAGGAAGATAGTTGTTTCCAGTGACATCATTAACCAGTTAGTAGACAATTGGTTAAAATCACATGATGCACATGAGAGGCTGAGTTTTTTCAGCAATAGGTTATGATCAATAATATCAAAAGCCGCACTGAAGTCTAGTCAAACAGCTCCCACAATCTTCTCATTATCAATTTCTTTCAGCCAATAATTCGTCATTTGTCTGTGCCAAGCGTGTTGAGTGTAAGTCAGCCACGACATCCGACAGAGAATAAACAGAAGAACAGATTTTGAAGGTAAGCGGGTGAGAGACTTGGAACTTGGAGAGCTGCTAGGTGGATTCACCAATACGTCAGCATATCCTCGTCTACAGACATCAGACTGGAGGTTGGCCAGCGACCTTCTTGGAAAGAAACAAGATACGTGGTTGGTTGTAGTGGTTGCATCTCTGTGTTAGGTCACTAAGAACACCATCGCAAGTTGCAAATCATTTTAAGAAGACTAAGTACCATAATATTCTCCAGGAAACATCTCTAGGATGCCCTGTGTTTGTGTGGCCGGGATACTGTAGCAACGTTATACATCAGGGAGTGTTGAGTGGAGTCCTGCCATTTCTACCAGACTACAACCAACCACGCCCCTCAGTTCTCTAACAACCCATAATGCTAAAAACACACTCTCACAGCTCAGCTTTAACCTTCAAGAAAAGAGCCTTGAAACTATACTTTGTAGCTTTATAAATATCCAATGCAGCAACTGATGCAGTAAGTACTGTATCTAGATTCCACATATTTATTTTATTCAAGCTACAGAGTACTGAGGGCTAGGAGTGTTTTCTGTAGAAATCTTGCGTGTGATGCAAGCGGAGGCATGTGGCAGCGGCTAACCACTGAGGTGGTTTCATGCTTGGCCCCGGTGTTGGTGTGTGGGCTGTGGCAGACACACTCCAGAGACTGTCGGTGTGGTTGGCTAGCCTGGTGTAACCTACCGTTAGTGTAGCATAAAATAACATAGCATTAGCGTAACCTAGCGTTAGTGTAGCATAGCACAGCACAGCTGGGACCGCTGCGGTTTCACGCACCCTAGGAGACCTGCCTCAACAAGCAGCCTGCTGCTGGCTCTTAGAGCCCTCTGCTCCCTCTCTTCGCCACAGGAAACCACCATTCTGCAGCAGGGCAGGGGAAAACTCCATTCCGGCTCAATCATCATTAGAGTAGTTAGGGGGAAACAAGACGGGTGCCATTAAATGGCCTAATGGAATACGAAGAGGGAAACTGTGAGGGGTGCAGTGAGGGGAGCCATTCCGGCTCACTCAGCTTTAGAGTAGTCATAAGGAGCCATTCCATGGCATCGGAAGAGGGAATCTGGGCAGTGAGGGATCCCGTGAGCAGCAAATACATTCCTACTTACTCAACATAGGAGAAGATAGAAGGAAACTGAGGAGGGAAAGTCTCCCATGGGGAGGCCATTCCAGCTTGCTGCAGAGTAGGAGACAAGGCAGGGTTAGACACAGCGGCAGGCCTATTGGATGCCAGTTTCCACAGTGGAAGCCAATGAGAGGCTAGAGGACCAGAGGGATCTGAGCCTGAGACCTGTTATCCAAACCTCAGTATCTTACCCCCTCAGGAGAAGTTAGCGAAGTCAGCTACTATGCTCTATTTAACACAGTTCCCTAGTAATGCAGCACCCATAACGGGTACCTATCTAACCGCCAGAACCAGCAAGTAACAGGCCCACCAGCCTGGGTCAAATTACCCATAAAGCCCTGCATGTCAGCACACCCACAGAAACTTCAGAGAAAGACAAACAGGTCCCACCTCGCTCCAGACAGACAGGAAATGTTCCAATGTATAAATGTTCCTTTTGCAGACAAGGCTAACAAGGAGCTTTAGAGTTTACATAGCTTGGCCATAAATGGATGTTGCATTTTACTTGATGAGTTATGTAGGCTTCTTCTAATCCATTGCTTTGTACTTCAATACAGATAGTGATACAATTAGGCTATATCTTTACATGAAATACCAAAGTTTGTCAGATTTCCAGTCATTCCAATTAATTGAATACCCATTGATCTTCAAGAATAGGACTTGGAAATATAGATTAGCCAAATTGTTTAACCTGAGCATAACCCGAAAACTCTGGATTTATTAGCCTACTCTGTTGGATATGATTTGGTTGTCATGGACGATTGATTGGGCTCAGTGCTTCGAGTTGAAAAATAAATGCTACTCTCATAGAATGGCAGGCTTTGATCCCTACCGAAAAGTGCTCTTTGCATTTCAAAAATGAATGCCATTTGCTGCTTTTGCTATACAGTGAGGAAAAAAAGTATTTGATCCCCTGCTGATTTTGTATGTTTGCCCACTGACAAAGAAATGATCAGTCTATAATTTTAATGGTAGGTTTATTTGAACAGCGAGAGACAGAATAACAACAAAAAAATCCAGAAAAACGCATGTCAAAAATGTTATAAAATGATTTGCATTTTAAGGCCAAGTCCTCCCAGATTGCAGTTCCTAGGGCTTCCACTAGATGTCAACAGTCTTTAGAAAGAGTTTCAGGCTGATTTTTGGAAAAATGACCCAGAAATTGTAGTTTTTCTAGGTGGCTCCCATTTTACCTTCAGTGTTTCCAAGCGCGTGGAGGAAAGCGCGTTCTTTCTTATTTATCTCCGGTAATGAACATAGTATTGTCCGTCTTAAATTGTATCATTTATTTGCGTATTAGGATAACTAAGGTTTGATTATGAACGTTGTTTGACTTGTTAGGAAAAGTTTATTAGTAACGTTTGGGATTCAATTTGTATGCATTTTGATGGAGGGAAACTGAGTGGATTGTTGACTGAAGCGCGCCAGCTAAACTGAGATTTAATGGATATAAAGAAGGACATTATCCAACAAAAGGACCATTTGTGATGTAACTGGGACCTTTTGGAGTGCCAACAGAAGAAGATCATCAAAGGTAAGGCATTTTTTATATCACTATTTCTGACTTTTGTGTCGCACCTGCCTGGTTGAAATATGATTTTCATGCTTTTGTATGCGGGGCGCTGTCCTCAGATAATCGCATGGTTTGATTTCGCCGTAAAGCCTTTTTGAAATCTGACACGGCGGCTGGATTAACTTGTTATGGATAGGGGGCAGTATTTTCACGGCCGGATAAAAAACGTACCCGATTTAATATTTTTATTACTCCTGCCCAGAAACAAGAATATGCATATAATTATTAGCTTTGGATAGAAAACACTCCAAAGTTTCGAAAACTGTTTGAATGGTGTCTGTGAGTATAACAGAACTAAAATGGCAGGCCAAAACCTGAGAAGATTCTGTACAGGAAGTACCCTGTCTGACCATTTCTTGGCCTTCTTTGCCATCTCTATCCAAAACAGGGGATCTCTGCTGTAACGTGACATTTTCTAACGCTCCCATAGGCTCTCAGAAGGCGCCAGAACGTTGAATGATGACTTTGCAGGCCATGGCTGAAAAACAGTAGCGCATTTGGTAAGTGGTCGATCTGAGAACAATGAGACTGGCGCGCGCGTGCACGAGACGACTCCATGTTTACATTTTCAGTCTTTGAACGAAAACAACGACTCCCGGTCGAAATATTATCGCTTTTTTACGAGAAAAATCGCATAAAAATTGATTTTAAACAGCGTTTGACATGCTTCGAAGTACGGTAATGGAATATTTTGAAATTTTTTGTCACGATACGCGCCGGGCGCGTCACCCTTCGTTACCCTTCGGATAGTGTCTTGAACGCACGAACAAAACGCCGCTATTTGGATACAACTATGGATTATTTGGAACCAAAACAACATTGGGTGATGAAGTAGAAGTCCTGGGAGTGCATTCTGATGAAGAACAGCAAAGGTAATCAAATTTTTCTTATAGTAAATCTGAGTTTGGTGAGTACCAAACTTGGTGGGTGTCAAAATAGCTAGCCATGATGGCCGGGCTATCTACTCAGAATATTGCAAAATGTGCTTTCACCGAAAAGCTATTTTAAAATCGGACACCGCGATTGCATAAAGGAGTTCTGTATCTATAATTCTTAAAATAATTGTTATGTTTTTTGTGAACGTTTATCGTGAGTAATTTAGTAAATTCACCGGAAGTGTTCGGTGGGAATGCTAGTTCTGAACGTCAAATGCTATTGTAAAAAGCTGTTTTTTTATATAAATATGAACTTGATTGAACAAAACATGCATGTATTGTATAACATAATGTCCTAGGAGTGTCATCTGATGAAGATCATCAAAGGTTAGTGCTGCATTTAGCTGTGGTTTTGTTTTTTGTGACATTATATGCTAGCTTGAAAAATGGGTGTCTGATTATTTCTGGGTGGGTACTCTGCTGACATAATCTAATGTTTTGCTTTCGCTGTAAAGCCTTTTTGAAATCGGACAGTGTGGTTAGATAAAGGAGAGTCTTGTCTTTAAAATGGTGTAAAATAGTCATATGTTTGAAAAATTAAAGTTTTCGGATTTTCGAGGAGTTTGTATTTCGCGCAACGCCCGTCATTGGATATTGGAGCAGGTGTTCCGCTAGCTGAACGTCTAGATGTAAGAGGTTAACAAGAAGTTAAGCTTTATTTTGATGTATAACACATTTTCAAGAATGTTAAATATTTGAATTTAGTATTTTGAATTTCGCGCTCTGCAATTTCACTGGATGTTGGCCAGTGCCAACATACCGTCCCACCTACCCTAGAGAGGTTAATGACTTTTTACAAATCAAAATCATTTTTTGGTTGTTGAAATGACATAGAAACAATGTTGATTCAATGGGTTTTTGCCCAGTGGGATAGGCCCTGATCCGCATTATGCAGATGTTGCAGGATAAACATTCACTGTCTGTCCACTGGTCCCAAAAACAATGATTGATAGGCAGCTTAAACTTCATTTGACCCATTATTGGGTTAAAATACACATATACGCTACATTTGTGAACAGCCATCCACCACAACTACAATCTGTAAGGTGCAAATAGCTAAATGAGAGAGCAGAAGTGTGATTCACATCATTGAGCTATATAGATATCAATAATAAGTGATATCCGTATTGCCCGTAGGATACACCACTGCTGTTGTCCTTACCTCCAAGCGTTTATTCAAGTTGGATGTATAATCTTTGGATGCCGACAGTAGTTGCACCATTGGAAGACATACCGTGCCTTCAGAAAGTATTCACACCCCTTTACTATTTCCAGATTTCTGTTGTGTTATTGCCTGAATTTAAAATTTATTAAATTGAGATTTTGTTGGTCACACAATACCCTATAATGTCAAAGTGGAACTATGCTTTTCGTGATTTTTACAAATGTTTACAAAAATGGAAAGCTGAAATGTCTTGAGACAATAAGTATTCAACCCCTTTGTTATGGCAAGCCTAGATTAGTTCAGGAATAAAAATGCGCTTAACAAGTAACATAATAAGTTGCATGGACTCACTCTGTGTGCAACATGCTTTTTGAATGACTACCTCATCTCTGTACTCCACACATACAATTATCTATAACGTCCCTCAGTCGAACAGTGAATTTCAAACAGATTCAACTACAAAGACCAGGGAGGTTTTCTAATGCCTCATAAAAAAGGGCACCTATTCGTAGATGGGTCAAAATAACTTAAAAAGCAGACATTGAATATCCCGTTGAGCGTGGTGAAGTTATAAATTACACTTTGGATGGTGTATGAATACACCCAGTCACTACAAAGACACAGGATTCTGTCCTAACTCAGTTGCTGGAGAGGAAGGGAAAGGGGGATACCTAGTCAGTTGTACAACTGAATGCATTCAACTGAAATGTGTCTTCCACACTTAACCCAACCCCTCTGAATCAGAGAGGTGCAGTTGGCTGCCTTAATCAACATCCACAGCACCCAGGGAACAGTGGGTTAACTGCCTTGCTCAGGGGTAGAACGACTGATTTTTACCTTGTCAGCTTGGGGATTTAATCCAGCAACCTTTCGGTTACTGACCCAACGCTCTAACCACTAGGCTACCTGTTGCCAGGAAACCTCTCAGGGATTTCACCATGAGGCCACTTCAGACATAAGGAATTTTTGAATTTTTTTATTTTTTAGCTAGGCAAGTCAGTTAAGAACAAATTCTTATTTTCAATGACGGACTAGGAACAGTGCCCCTGAACTGCCTTGTTCAGGGGCAGAACGACAGATTTTTACCTTGTCAGCTCAGGGATTCGATCTTGCAACCTTTCGGTTACTAGTCCAACGCTCAAACCACTAGGCTACACTGCCGCCCAATGGCGGCACAACTTCTACATTTGAACTCAGACCAAGAAACAAAAATACCTGCTGTTTGATCTGACAATTAATCTAGATGGTTGTTTATTCATCTCATATAAAACTGTAAAAGACCTCGGCGTTACTCTGAAGACTGATCTTTTGACAAATATATAAACACATATTTCAAAAGTAGCATTTTTTCCATCTTCGTAACACTGCAAAAATCTGAAACTTTTTGTCAAAAGATCATGCAGAAAAGATAATCTATGCTTTTGTCACTTTTAGATTAGACTACTGGAATTCTCTACTCAGGCTGCATGGAAAAGCACAAAATAAACGTAAGCTAGTGCTAAATACAGCTGCTAAAACCTGGACTAGAAACCCAAAATTCAATCATATTACTCCAGTATGATCATATTACTCTCTACAATGCCTTCCTGTTAAGGCTAGGGCTGATTTCAAGGTTTTACTGCTAACCTACAAAGCATCAGATGGACTTGTTCCTACCTATCTCTCTAATTTTGTCCTGCCGTAAATACCTTGACGTACGCTACGGTCACAAGACACAGGCCTCCTTATTGTTCCTGGAGGCAGGGCTTTCTCCTACAGAGCTACATTTTAATGGAATGGTCTGCCGATCCATGTGAGAGACGCAGGCCCACTCTCAACCTTTAAGTCTTTGCTGAAGACTCATGTCTTCAGTAGGTCCTATGATTGAGTGTAGTCAGGCCCAGGGGTGTGAAGGTGAGACAGTGGAGTGACGAACCACCCTTGCTGTCTTTGTGCGGCCGGCTCCCCACTCTCTACTGAGATTCTCTGCCTCTGACCCTATTACGGTGGCTGAGTCACTGGCTTGCTAGTGCTCTCCCATGCCATCTCTAGGAGGCGTGCATCACGTCTTGCCAGGCTTTTTTCGCAATAGTCGACTTGAGTGGGTTGAGTCCCTGACGTGATCTTCCCGTCCGGTTTTGCACCCACTCGGGCTCGTGCTGTGGAGGAGATCTTCATGGGCTATACTCAGCCTTGTCTCAGGGTAGTAAGTTGGTGGTCTGTTGAAATCCCTTTGGTGGTGTGGTGGCTGTGCTTTGGCAAAGTGGGTGGGGTTATATCCTGCCTGGTTGGCAGGATATAAGGGGGGTTTTCATCGGATGGAGCCACAGTGTACCCCGACCCCCCTGTCTCAGTCCCCAGTATCTATGCTACAATAGTCTATGGGCCAGGAGGATAGGGTCAGTCTGTCCTGTCTAATGTATTTCTTCTGTCTTATCTGGTGTCCTGTGTGAACGTAAGAATACTCCCTCTAATTCTCCCATCTCTCGCTCTCTTTCTCTCCCCACCTGGAATAACTGAGCCCTAGGACCATGCCTCAGGACTACCTGGCCTGACAACTCCTTGCTGTCCCCGTCCCCAGTCCACCTGGTCGTGTTGCTGATCCAGCTGTTCTGCCTGCGGCTATGGAACCCTGACCTGTTCACCGGGCCTGCTCTCTTATCCCGGACCTGCTGTTTTGACCCTCTCTCTCTCTACCGCACCTGCTGTCTTGACCTCTGAATTCTCGGCTATGAACAACCAACTGACATTTACTCCTGAGGTGCTGATCTGTTGCACCCTCTATAACCACTGTGGTTATTATTTGACACTACTGGTCATCTATGAGCATTTGAACATCTTGAAAAACAATCTTGCCTTAATGACCATGTATATAATCTCCACCTACACAGCTAGAACAGGACTGGCCACCCTCTCAGAACATGGTTCCTCTCTAGGTTTCTATCTAGGTTCCTGACTTTCTAGGGAGTTTTTCCTAGCCACCGTGCTTCTACACCTGCATTGCTTGTTGTTTGGGGTTTTAGGCTGGGTTTCTGAATAAACACTGACATCTGCTGATGTAAAAAAGGCTTTATAAATACATTTGATTGATTGATTTAAAACAGTTAGAGTTTAATGGCTATAATAGGAGAAAACTGAGGATGGATCAACAACATTGTAGTTACTCCACAATACTTAAACTAATTGACAGAGTGAAAAGAAGGAAGCCTGTAGAGAATAAAATATTCCAAAACATGCATCCTGTTTGCAACAAGGCACTAAAGTAATACTGCCAAAAATGTGGCAAAGCGATTAACTTTTTGTCCTGAATACAAAGTGTTGTTTGGGGCAAATTCAACTGAGTACCACTCTCCATATTTTCAAGCATAGTGGTGGCTGCATCATTATGGGTAAGCTTGTAATCGTTAAGGACTGGGGTGTTTCAGGATAAAAAAATTAATGGAATGGAGGTAAAGACAGGCAAAATCCTAACGGAAAACCTGTTTCAATCTGTTTTACACCAAACACTGGGAGATTAATTCACCTTTCAGCAGGACAATAACCTAAAACACAAAGCCAAATCTACACTGGAGTTACTTACCAAGAAGACAATGAATGTTCCTGAATGGCCAAGTTACAGTTTTGACTTAAATCTACTCAAAAATGTCAAGACCTGAAAACGGTTGTCTAGCCCTCCTGTTGTGTCCGTTTCATGTTAATTAATTCTGTGTTCCCAGACCAAAATGACCACCCCATTATAGCTGAATATAAATCCATAATAATACATATATTATCACCTAATGTTGTGTTAGATCTTTTTATCAACTTAAGTTCTTGTAAACATTACAAGTTTTGAACTTCTATTTGCTATGTATGGCCTGTAGGCCTCATTGACCTGAGATCATACAACTCGTGTTTGAGCAAAAAAAGCATAATGTATGGATTATTTTGACTATAACAAATACTCAGATGAAACATATTGTGCTATTTATCACAGACTACTTTGTGTCAAAGTTTAACAAGGGCTCTCTCTTCACCAGTGTCATGATCAAAGATATGATCAAGAGCCTCACATACAGTATATCGTTTGGTCATTGTGCTGCCACTGAATGAATTGTGAGCAAGGCCTCAAAAAAGCTTTATATACCAGAGCTGCGAGAAAGGTTCTATATATTATTGAAACAATATTGCGATTGTTTGTGAGAATGCCAACAGGTGTGGTTCCCATGGGGGACAAATTCTATTGGGGGAAGGTTCCCGTGGGGGTTGCCATGGAAGACAAGAAGGGGAGTGAGGTGTGTGTGTGTGTGTGCTCAAACACACATGCATGTGGGGGTCTGGGAGAGTAAGTGTGTCCATCTGATGAATGGGCATGTGCCCGAACTCAATTTTATACACTAATTGTAGTCTCACCCATTCATTTCTAATTGATTTCACAGTTCACGAAAGTTAAATAAAACACCCAAAATGTAATGAAAATCATTAAAATGTATTTTGTGTGTTCAGATGCCCTGTGTGGACAAAGTCATGGAACCTTATGACAATCAGATTAAATTAACTACATCTTTCAGCGAGAAAACTTGTAAATCGGTCCAATTCAACCGGAACACAGCAGGAAGGTTAACATCCAACAACCAATTTGAGAGATCTTGGAGAAATAAAGAAAAAAGAAAAAAGAAAGAATAAAAAAAGATGTAATCAATTTTGAATTCAGGCTGTAACACAGCAAAAATATGGAATAGTCAAGGGGTATGCATACTTGTCTGAAGGCACGGTAGCTTGGACTGTAGCTGTAATCCATTACACACATTTGGCGTGTCGTTTTAGGGGTCTCTGACTTGTGGACAGACTCGCTCAGTCAGAACAAACTTAAACTTGCACCTTTTTTCAATGCTGATTTGAATCTCATTCAGAAAACAGAAAAGTGTCAAAAATATTTTTTTGCGCAAACATCCTTTCTGAATTTAAAAGTAATCCTAGAATGAATCAAGTTTTTCAAAGTATCTGTAATCAGATTACAATATTTTTGCTGGTAATTTAACGGATTACATTTTTTGTAATCAGTTACTCCTCAACCCTGCGTAAAATCCCTTCAACCATCGAAAAATTCACAGATAAAACCTGACCTCCTCTGAACCACAGGTCACAGGGTCACAAGGCACTTTCCCTTTACAACACGTTTCTGTTCTGTTCCGTCCCACCAGGAAGGAATGTTGGGATAGTTTACGTAATATACCAAGAAACTGTCTAAATCATGACACTTCAACTCACGTTAGATACTGCCAACCCCTGACCTCTGAACTACATATTGATCCCATACAACTGCTGTTCCACTGTTGCTTTCAGTGACCCTACTAGCAAGGATTTATGAGTATTGCAGTAATTTAGTAATTTAGAGATATTGTAAGGTGTGCGTACTGGCGGCAGAGAAGTCAGGCGCAGGAGAGCAAAACGGTAGTTTAATAAATAAAACCACCGTAAACAGTACAAATAAATCAATGGGTAAAACCCGTCACACACCAGCATAACGTGCACAAGCACTACAACAAACAATTCCGGACAAGGACATTGGGGGGGAACAGAGGGTTAAATACACAACATGTAATGAATGGAATTGGAACCAGGTGTGTGGAAAGACAAGACAAAACAAATGGAAAATGAAAGGTGGATCGGCGATGGCTAGAAGACCGGTGACGTCGACCGCCAAACGCCGCCCGAACATGGAGAGGGACCGACTTCGGAGGAAGTCGTGACAGATATTACTTTCTCATGCTGCAGAGGGGAGAGAAAGTGTGTGTGTGGGGGGGATCACCTGTGAGGGTTAGGCAGCCAGCTGCCTAGTTAATAACGTAAGTGGAGTTATGTTACAAGCCAATTTCCAGCAGGGCACTCCATCACTGACAGTTCAAATCTTAAATAGATCCTAACTCCACAACACGTTGGTCAAACTTTTCAGTAATGGACGACGATACATTTTTTTTATCAGCATGGCCTTATTTATTTTACAGCATATTGGATGACTGTCATTCATGTTCCATTCACCCAGCTCAAACATAGATAGGTTTAGGCTACTACATGATACACACATTCCCAGTACCCATCATAAGATTGCTAGAACCTAGCCTATGAATGAACGTTTACGTAGGTGCACAGGTTGAGAGAAAAATTTGAGTAATCAAGGTGACAGACAGTGACACAATCAATACCACATTGGACACTCTTGCTTGCATCAAGCTGATCTAGGGTGTAATCATTATTCCAACAGCTGCAA
>NC_138308.1:89293660-89303660 GCF_965601325.2 Salmo salar
ATATACTGCTCAAAAAAATAAAGGGAACACTTAAACAACACATCCTAGATCTGAATGAAAGAAATAATCTTATTAAATACTTTTTTCTTTACATAGTTGAATGTGCTGACAACAAAATCACACAAAAATAATCAATGGAAATCTAATTTATCAACCCATTGAGGTCTGGATTTGGAGTCACACTCAAAATGAAAGTGGAAATCCACACTACAGGCTGATCCAACTTTGATGTAATGTCCATAAAACAAGTCAAAATGAGGCTCAGTAGTGTGTGTGGCCTCCACGTGCCTGTATGACCTCCCTACAACGCCTGGGCATGCTCCTGATGACAGTCTGTGGTGCAACGTGGCATTGGTGGATGGAGCGAGACATGATGTCCCAGATGTGCTCAATTGGATTCAGGTCTGGGGAACGGGCGGGCCAGTCCATAGCATCAATGCCTGCCTCTTGCAGGAACTGCTGACACACTCCAGCCACATGAGGTCTAGCATTGTCTTGCATTAAGAGGAGCCCAGGGCCAACCGCACCAGCATATGGTCTCACAAGGGGTCTGAGGATCTCATCTCGGTACCTAATGGCAGTCAGGCTACCTCTGTGTGGCCCCCCAAAGAAATGCCACCCCACACCATGACTGACCCACCGCCAAACCGGTCATGCTGGAGGATGTTGCAGGCAGCAGAACGTTCTCCACGGTGTCTCCAGACTCTGTCACATCTGTCACGTGCTCAGTGTGAACCTGCTTTCATCTGTGAAGAGCACAGGGCGCCAGTGGCGAATTTGCCAATCTTGGTGTTCTCTGGCAAATGCCAAACGTCCTGCACGGTGTTGGGCTGTAAGCACAACCCCCACCTGTGGACGTCGGGCCCTCATACCACCCTCATGGAGTCTGTTTCTGACCGTTTGAGCAGACACATGCACATTTGTGGCCTGCTGGAGGTCATTTTGCAGGGCTCTGGCAGTGCTTCTCCTGCTCCTCCTTGCACAAAGGCGGAGGTAGCGGTCCTGCTGCTGGGTTGTTGCCCTCCTACGGCCTCCTCCACGTCTCCTGATGTACTGGCCTGTCTCCTGGTAGCGCCTCCATGCTCTGGACACTACGCTGACAGACACAGCAAACCTTCTTGCCACAGCTCGCATTGATGTGCCATCCTGGATGAGCTGCACTACCTGAGCCACTTGTGTGGGTTGTAGACTCCGTCTCATGCTACCAGTAGAGTGCAAGCACCGCCAGCATTCAAAAGTGACCAAAACATCAGCCAGGAAGCATAGGAACTGAGAAGTGGTCTGTGGTCCCCACCTGCAGAACCACTCCTTTATTGGGGGTGTCTTGCAATTTGCCTATAATTTCCACCTGTTGTCTATTCCATTTGCACAACAGCATGTGAAATGTATTGTCAATCAGTGTTGCTTCCTAAGTGGACAGTTTGATTTCACAGAAGTGTGATTGACTTGGAGTTACATTGTGTTGTTTAAGTGTTCCCTTTATTTTTTTGAGCAGTGTATATAAAATGTATAAGACCAAAACTGCATGTAGCAACTACAGATTGTCCCTTTAAGTCTATCAAATGTGTGTGAGTTTGAGCATGTGTCCATTAGGCCTATGGGATTTTATCAGCATGAATCAGATTGAGCAATAAAAGCCCCACTTCTATTCCATAGGCTGGGATCCGCACGATGCAGCTGTTGCAAGAGCGCATGTTTCACTGGTTTCAAAAACAATGATTGATAGGCAGCTTAAACTTCTTGAATTCAACCATTATTGGGTTCAAATACACATTTAGATTTGTGAACAGCCATCCACAACAACCACAATCCGTAAGGCACAAATAGCTAAATGAGAGAGCAACAGTGTGATTCACATCAATGTGTGATATCAATAAGTGATATCCGTATCGCCGTGGACTATAAAACTGCAGTCTTACCTCCAAGCGTTTATTCAAGTTGGATAATCTTTGGATGTCGACAGCAGTCGCACTATTGGAAGACATGGCTTGGACTGTGGCCTACAAAAGCTTATTCCTGCTAATTTCCCGCGATCCATCAAACCCATTTGGTGTGTCATGATAGTGGTCTCTGACTTGTGGTCAGACTTGCTCAGGTGGAACAAATGTAAACTTGCACCTTTTTTCAATGCTGATTTGAATGCCATTGAGAAAACAGAGAAGTGTCAAAGATGTATTTTATCAAACATCTTTTCTGAATTTAAAAGTAATCCTCGAAGTAATCATCTAGTTTTTCAAAAGTATCTGTAATCTGATTACAATATTTTAGCTGGTAATGTAACGGATTACAGTTAACGTTTTTTTTTGTAATTCCTTACATGTAACAGATTACATGTAGTCTGTTACTCCCCAACCCTGGTTATGGTTGTCACTAGCTAGTCGCAGTAGAGAACGGTGCTGTAGCGAATAATAAACTCACTTCTTAGTTCTCTCTCCCTCCCTCTCCATCTAGCAAAGCAGGCCAATTAGGCATAGCGCTAAGGTAGCTCACGATGAGTTCTCAGTCAGGGTTGGGCCAGGGAAGCTACAGTAGCCGACGCTAGCTGGGTTAGTGGGGCAAATCCCAGCATGTATTATGGGCACGGCCTAAAATTAACACCAACCACCTGCCAAATGTGGGTAGATGTTGGCATTGGTGGGTAAAATATCTATTTCACCAGCCATGTTGGTGGGTGGTCAGGGCTCCACAGTACGAGCATTTCACTCACATTTATGAATAAAAATAGTCAAGTATGATCACATTCATAGTAACATACTATAAATAATGCAGTAGCTGTTTTTCAAAGTATTTTTGCCGTTTTGTTTCATAGCTGGTAAATGAATCTCACAAAGTCAAAGACCTACGATAGCCTATTCATTCCTGCGCTGCAACACTGCCTGGCTGGGGGCTATGCGCATGTGAAGTGATGAGTGAAAGATTGATTTTTAGAAGCGCTGCACACAGGCACAAGTCTACTGAAGTGAGACTTTGTCCTTGTGTTTCTTGGCTATTTACATTGTTTTGTTCACAATCTAGGTTGTTTTTCTATGTTTGAGTTTCAACTGCTAGTGAAGAGAAGACAAGGCTTCTACTAGTCAGACTCAATCTCACAGGCACAAACATGACTGGAGTTAAATTACCTCGGTAACCTCCCGCCCTTAAAGGGGAAGGTGAACATTTTTGTCTCATCTGTGACATTTTGGTTAAAAGACTCACATCATAAAAACTGAAATTAAACAATATACCACCTTACTTGTTACTAGTAATACATTTTTTTTTTTTTTTAACATTACAAAGCATGCTCATCTGTTTTTTTGTGTTTTGTTGGTGTAAATTATTGCAGAAAATATATTTTGGCAGTTAAAAAAAATCTAATTTTTTTAAATCTAATTGCCACAGTGGCTGGTGGAGCAAATAGTTAATTTATGCCCTGATTATGGGCTTGAGCCAAAGGACTGTTACTGGCTGAGTGACCTAGCTACTCCAGAGTCCTGATATACCCTCAGAGCCTGTTTAAACCCAGGACTCCCTTGTAAAATACCTTCTTTATCCCAATGGGACTCTTTGGAAAAGTTGAATGAAAAAAAGCTTCACCATCTAATTGAACAAACACAGAGGTTCTAGAAGCTAAACCAACAGTTTCAGATTGATAGAATGGATGGGAATGACTATTACATCATCGTTAGAGTAGAACCTTTTAACATTTCAAAGATTTACATAAATGTAAAAAAAAACAGCCGTTGACAGAAAAATTGGCTCGATTAAGATTTATGACCAAACAAAGGGACAAATCTGATTGGTGCTGGATTTCCATGGAAAACATCATTTGAAAGACAGAACAAAGTGATTGATGTGTCACAGACAGTTTTGTGGGCGCATTCTCTTCTATTCCATAATCAGATTTTTGTTATTTTTATTATCCATTATCACCATCAATCTTTTTGTCCAAGACGACATTGCAAAAAATGTCTTCTACATATTTATACGGTTATAAATAAATAAATAACTTATAAATAACCTACGGCTACAATTCCAGGTGAGGTGATGAGGTGACATCATTATACCTGGCATTTCTCCTTCCAAATCAGTTCCGCCTCGTCTCAATAAAGTTATGAAAAAAAGGAAACACGGACGGAGACAGACACAGACTAACATCACATCACTGTTCAGGAATCTGACTTTGAACACCTGTCTGTATCCCAAATGGCACCCTATTCACTATGTTCCCTGGTCAAAGTAGTGCACTAGAGTCTGAAATGGCACCCTATTCACTATGTGCCCTGGTCAAAGTAGTGCACTAGAGTCTGAAATGGCACCCTATTCCCTATGTGCCCTGGTCAAAGTAGTGCACTAGAGTCTGAAATGGCACCCTATTCCCTATGTGCCCTGGTCAAAGTAGTGCACTACAGTCTGAAATGGCACCCTATTCCCTACGTGCCCTGGTCAAAGTAGTGCACTAGAGTCTGAAATGGCACCCTATTTCCCATGTGCCCTGGTCAAAGTAGTGCACTAGAGTCTGAAATGGCACCCTATTCCCTATGTGCCCTGGTCAAAGTAGTGCACTAGAGTCTGAAATGGCACCCTATGCCATTTGGGACACTATCTGTGAATGATCTTCTCCATAAGTGGAAAAGACAGCTCAGAGAACAAGGAGGAAAGGAGGATCATAGGAGGAGGGATGATGTAGCCGGCAGGGTGGATTACCTGGCCTGGTACGAGCTGGGGAACGAAGGGATGAGGCGAGACAAAGAGAGGGATGGAAAAAGAGAGGGAGGAATCTAAATTACAGGGTAAGAAGAAGGAAACACAGAGGGAGGGGTTCTACATGGTTGATATTAACTGTATCATAGCAATACGTGTGTGTGTGTGTGTGTGTGTGTGTGTGTGTGTGTGTGTGTGTGTGTGTGTGTGTGTGTGTGTGTGTGTGTGTGTGTGTGTGTGTGTGTGTGTGTGTGTGTGTGTGTGTGCATCCTAAATGGAGGGTTGTGTTGTGGATGGGTCCTCCTGGATCATAGCTTTAGACAGGGCTGGTTATAATGCTTCACTACTTGCTATAAACACATGCCTGAACCTTTCTGAAGTCTTATTATAAGGCTTATAATATTCTCTCTATGCATCTCTGGCACTATGAGCCTTGTGTGTTGCCTCTCTGAACCCAACATTAGGGTCACAGTATTGAAAAACGATTTGAACCACTGAACTATAGAATAAAGATACATTGAAGGGGAATCTGACTCATAAGAGTGACCGTCTTTAGTCTACTTACGGTAAAGCAGTTTGCCTTGCACAGGCACGTTGGTTTTCATAATTTTTGTGAATCGTCTTCAGGTGAAATGATTTAAATGTTGTTTAATGCCAAAGTAATGATGTTGTAGGGATTAGAAAGATATCATAAAGGCTGTTTAGCTTCAAAAAAGGCCTTTATGGTGAGTCTGTTGAGGCCACACAAACTACTGAAACAAGAGGGCTGCTGGCATTGAGAGAGAAAAGCCTGGGCAAGTCCAACTAGCTCAGAAAACACTTCCACCCAAGACCAAAACACCATGCCACCTCGCTCACTGACAAGGCTAAAGACCTTTTCAAACATCCCCCAAGGGCACTGATAGACAAGAAGAAGAAGACCATTCCTTCTGTCCTCCTTCCCTCTCTTCTCTTTTTAATAAAGAATAGAAAGTGCAACAAACAAACCTTAAGAGGAAGGAATGTTAAGCCCCGTCCAATCATGCGCCAGCCCTCAGCTTTTGTGTTCTGCTGACCTTTGACATTGCATTTACCTCGACCAATAAGGAAACAAGCTACAGAGGGGTTTGATATCTGAAACGATGCCAGTGTGGGACATTCGCCACTCAACTACATCAGGGACATGTAATCCTCTTACACAGTGAATTCACAGAACATACAGTAATAAAGTAGCACTCATAAAGACATACTGCACATAGTAAAAATGGTACTGGAACAGACCCTGTATATAGTATGGTATTGTAACTGACCCTGTATATAGTATGGTATTGTAACTGACCCTGTATATAGTATGGTATTGTAACTGACCCTGTATATAGTATGGTATTGTAACTGACCCTGTATATAGTATGGTATTGTAACTGACCCTGTATATAGTATGGTATTGTAACTGACCCTGTATATAGTATGGTATTGTAACTGACCCTGTATATAGTATGGTATTAACTGACCCTGTATACAGTATGGTATTGTAACTGACTGTATATAGTATGGTATTGTAACTGACCCTGTATATAGTATGGTATTGTAACTGACCCTGTATATAATATGGTATTATAACTGACCCTGTATATAGTATGGTATTGTAACTGACCCTGTATATAGTATGGTATTGTAACTGACCCTGTATATAGTATGGTATTGTAACTGACCCTGTATATAGTATGGTATTGAACTGACCCTGTATATAGTATGGTATTGTAACTGACCCTGTATATAGTATGGTATTGATCTAACCCTGTATATAGTATGGTATTGAACTGACCCTGTATATAGTATGGTATTGAACTGACCCTGTATATAGTATGGTATTGTAACTGACCCTGTATATAGTATGGTATTGATCTAACCCTGTATATAGTATGGTATTGAACTGATCCTGTATATAGTATGGTATTGTAACTGACCCTGTATATAGTATGGTATTATAACTGACCCTGTATATAGTATGGTATTGTAACTGACCCTGTATATAGTATGGTATTGAACTGACCCTGTATATAGTATGGTATTAAACTGACCCTGTATATAGTATGGTATTATAACTGATCCTGTATATAGTATGGTATTGTAACTGACCCTGTATATAGTATGGTATTGTAACTGACCCTGTATATAGTATGGTATTGAACTGATCCTGTATATAGTATGGTATTGAACTGATCCTGTATATAGTATGGTATTGATCTAACCCTGTATATAGTATGGTATTGTAACTGACCCTGTATATAGTATGGTATTGATCTAACCCTGTATATAGTATGGTATTATAACTGATCCTGTATATAGTATGGTATTGTAACTGACCCTGTATATAGTATGGTATTGTAACTGACCCTGTATATAGTATGGTATTGTAACTGACCCTGTATATAGTATGGTATTGTAACTGACCCTGTATATAGTATGGTATTATAACTGACCCTGTATATAGTATGGTATTGAACTGATCCTGTATATAGTATGGTATTGTAACTGACCCTGTATATAGTATGGTATTGTAACTGACCCTGTATATAGTATGGTATTGTAACTGACCCTGTATATAGTATGGTATTGAACTGACCCTGTATATAGTATGGTATTATAACTGACCCTGTATATAGTATGGTATTGTAACTGACCCTGTATATAGTATGGTATTGATCTAACCCTGTATATAGTATGGTATTGAACTGACCCTGTATATAGTATGGTATTGTAACTGACCCTGTATATAGTATGGTATTGTAACTGACCCTGTATATAGTATGGTATTGTAACTGACCCTGTATATAGTATGGTATTGTAACTGACCCTGTATATAGTATGGTATTAAAACTGACCCTGTATATAATATGGTATTGTAACTGACTGTATATAGTATGGTATTGTAACTGACCCTGTATATAGTATGGTATTGTAACTGACCCTGTATATAGTATGGTATTGTAACTGACCCTGTATATAGTATGGTATTGTAACTGACCCTGTATATAGTATGGTATTGTAACTGACCCTGTATATAGTATGGTATTGTAACTGACCCTGTATATAGTATGGTATTAACTGACCCTGTATACAGTATGGTATTGTAACTGACTGTATATAGTATGGTATTGTAACTGACCCTGTATATAGTATGGTATTGAACTGACCCTGTATATAGTATGGTATTAAACTGACCCTGTATATAGTATGGTATTGTAACTGACCCTGTATATAGTATGGTATTGAACTGACCCTGTATATAGTATGGTATTGTAACTGACCCTGTATATAGTATGGTATTGTAACTGACCCTGTATATAGTATGGTATTGTAACTGACCCTGTATATAGTATGGTATTGTAACTGATCCTGTATATAGTATGGTATTGTAACTTACCCTGTATATAGTATGGTATTGTAACTGATCCTGTATATAGTATGGTATTGTAACTGACCCTGTATATAGTATGGTATTGTAACTGACCCTGTATATAGTATGGTATTGTAACTGATCCTGTATATAATATGGTATTATAACTGACCCTGTATATAGTATGGTATTGTAACTGACCCTGTATATAGTATGGTATTGTAACTGATCCTGTATATAATATGGTATTATAACTGACCCTGTATATAGTATGGTATTGTAACTGACCCTGTATATAGTATGGTATTGTAACTGACCCTGTATATAGTATGGTATTGTAACTGACCCTGTATATAGTATGGTATTGTAACTGATCCTGTATATAGTATGGTATTATAACTGACCCTGTATATAGTATGGTATTGTAACTGACCCTGTATATAGTATGGTATTGTAACTGATCCTGTATATAGTATGGTATTATAACTGACCCTGTATATAGTATGGTATTGTAACTGACCCTGTATATAGTATGGTATTAAACTGACCCTGTATATAGTATGGTATTATAACTGATCCTGTATATAGTATGGTATTATAACTGACCCTGTATATAGTATGGTATTGTAACTGACCCTGTATATAGTATGGTATTGTAACTGATCCTGTATATAGTATGGTATTGTAACTGACCCTGTATATAGTATGGTATTGATCTAACCCTGTATATAGTATGGTATTGAACTGATCCTGTATATAGTATGGTATTGTAACTGACCCTGTATATAGTATGGTATTGTAACTGACCCTGTGTATAGTATTCTTCCTTATTGTGTTCTTCATATTTCTTCTTATTTCTCGTGTTTTTTACTCTTCTAGTATTACTGCATTGTTGGGTTTCCAGTTTGCAAGAAAGGCATTTCACTGTACTTGTCCATGTGACATTAAAAGCATGTTACTTGATACTTGATGAAATAGAGTGTGGTACCTCCCTGTGTACATGCTGAAAGATACACACGTTCAGGTGAAAGACAAAGAAAACATAGAATATGAAATATTTAAAGATGTCCACTCTGATCTGCTTTATCAGTGATTGAGATATGGAAGAAAAACAACATAAAGAACTTAATAATCAATCAGATGACAGGACATCTATCAGAGTATTTTCTCCTTGACATTCACACTGTAGTAGCACCAACTCAGAAAAAGCCTGAGCACCAACACCCACCAAAATAACATCTCTAAAATGGTATGTCACTCACTGACAAAGTAGAGTCGCAATTCAATGGCTCAGACACTAGACGTATTGTATGTGGCAGGGTCGACACAATCACAGACTACAAAGGGAAAACCAGCCACGTCGCGGACACTGACGTCTTGCTCCCGGACAATCTAAACACCTTCTTTGCCCGCTTTGAGGTTAACACAGTGCCACTGATGCAGCCCGCTCCCAAGGACTGTGGGCTCTTGTTCTCCGTGGCTGACGTGAGTAAGACATTTCAGCGTGTTAACCCTCGCAAGGCTGCCGGTCCAGGTGGCATCCCTAGCCGCGTCCTCAATGCATGCGCAGACCAGCTGGCTGGAGTGTTTACGGACATATTCAATCTCTCCCTATCCCAGTCTGCTGTCCCCACTTGCTTCAAGATGTCCACCATTATTCCTGGACACAAGAGAGCAAAGGTAACTGAAGTAAATGACTATCGCCCCGTAGCACTCACTTCTGTCATCATGAAGTGCTTTGAAAGACTAGTTAAGGGTCATATCACCTCTACCTTACCTGACGCCTGTTCACCCCGCTACCATCCAGAAGGCGGGGTCAGTACAGGTGAATCAAAGCTGGGACTGAAAAATTGCTTCTATCTTAAGGCCATCAGACTGTTAAATAGCCATCACTAGCCGGCTACCACCCGGTTACTCAACCCTGCTCCTTAGAGGCTGCTG
>NC_138308.1:89306160-89316160 GCF_965601325.2 Salmo salar
CAAGAAGGGCCTTCTACTGCATGCCATTAAAAGGAACATAAAATTCGACATACCAATTAGGACCCGGCTAAAAAATATTTAAATCAGTTATAGAAGCCATTGCCCTTTATGGTTGTGAGGTCTGGGGTCCGCTCACCAACCAAGAATTCAGAAAAATGGTACAAAGACCAAATTGAGACTCTGCATGCAGAACTTTGCAAAAATATCCTCCGTGTACAACGTAAAATACCAAATAATGCATGCAAAGCAGAATTAGGCCAATACCCGCTAATTATTAAAATCCAGAAAAGAACCGTTAAATTCTACAACCACTTAAGAGGATTCGATCCCCAAACCTTCCATAACAAAGCCATCACCTACAGAGAGATGAACCTGGAGAAGAGTCCCCTAAGCAAGCTGGTCCTGGGGCTCTGTTCACAAACACAAACACACCCCACAGAGCCCCAGGACAGCAACACAATTAGACCCAACCAAATCATGAGAAAACAAAAATGATAATTACTTGAAACATTGGAAAGAATTAACAAAAAAACTGAGCAAACTAGAATGCTATTTGGCCCTAAACAGAGAGGTCATAGTGGCAGAATACCTGACCACTGTGACTGACCCAAAATTAAGGAAAGCTTTGACTATGTACAGACTCAGTGAGCATAGCCTTGCTACTGAGAAAGGCCACCGTAGGCAGACCTGGCTCTCAAGAGAAGACAGGCTATGTTCACACCGCCCACAAAATGAGGTGGAAACAGCTGCACTTCCTAACCTCCTGCCCAATGTATGACCATATTAGAGACACATATTTCCCTCAGATTACACAGATCCACAAAGAATTCAAAAACAAACCCATTTTGATAAACTCCCATATCTACTGGGTGAAATACCACAGTGTGCCATCACAGCAGTAAAATGTGTTACCTGAGGCCACAAGAAAAGGGCAACCAGTGAAGAACAAACACCATTGTAAATACAACCCCTATTTATGTTTATTTATTTTCCCTTTTGCTCTTTTACAATTTGCACATCATTATAACACCGTATATATACACATAACATGACATTTGAAATGTCTTTATTCTTTTGGAACTTCTGTGAGTGTAATGTTTACTGTTCATTTTTATTGTTAATTTCACTTTTGTTTATTATCTACTTCACTTGCTTTGGCAATGTAAACATATGTTTCCCATGCCAATAAAGCCCTTGAACTGGAGGGAGACAGAGAGACAGAGAGACAGAGAGACAGAGAAAGACAGAAAGCAACAGAAAGAGACAGAGAGAGACAGAGAAAGAGAAAGTGAGAAAGACAGAGAGAGAAACACAGAAAGACAGAAAGAGAGAGAGACAGACAGAGAAAGAGAAAGAGAGAGAGAGAAAGAGAGAGAAAGAGCGAGAGAGAAAGACAGAAAGAGCGAGAGAAAGAGACAGAGACAGAGAAAGAGAAAGTGCGAGAGAAAGTGAGAGAGAAAGACAGAGAGAGAGCTAGAGAGAGAGAAAGACAGAGAAAGAGAGAGAGAGAAAGAGAGAGAGAGAAAGAGAGAGAGAAAGACAGAGAGAAAGACAGAGAGAGAGAAAGACAGAGAGAAAGAGAGAGAGAGAAAGAGAGAGAAAAAACAGAGAAATGGACAGATGGAAATGTAGACAAATCAATACAAATAAAAAACCATAATAAACCCTTAATAGGACCTTTGTAGATGCATCACAAGTCATTAATAAGACAATGTCATGCTAAAGAGGGCCAAAAGGGTTATGTCACGTCTGGCAAATCGGCAGAAGGACATAACAAATAACCTCTAAGCATGTTAGCAGACCTATTAAATAGTGTGAAAAAGCCCATTGTGACATCCACAGATAAATAAGCCAGATGGTTGGCATGTACTATCAGTGTTCATGTGAGGTGTGTCTTCGATTGCTCCAATCTATTTCAAGGAAGCCAGACAACACTGACAAAAATCACTTTTTTTTAAAAATCACCTTTCAACTTGTCTCATTTGAGAAAACTCTCACTACTAAATATCTTTCTATGACATTCTGAGCAGTACTGAGATTCACTCTTGTTTCACTTAAACTCCCTCTGAGTCACTTTCTGCAGTTCTTTCTCTTTTTCTACTCGTCATGTAGGCCTCACCCTCCTCGACCTCTCCGCTCCTCTCCTCCTTTCTCCACGGGAGTGTGAAGCGGGTCTTTCCCAACAGCTGTGTCAGACAGTCCTTCCTCTTGTGTGTTCTGAGATTGACGTGCTGTGTCAGACAGTCCTTCCTCTTGTGTGTTCTGAGATTGACGTGCTGTGTCAGACAGTCCTTCCTCTTGTGTGTTCTGAGATTGACGTGCTGTGTCAGACAGTCCTTCCTCTTGTGTGTTCTGAGATTGACGTGCTGTGTCAGACAGTCCTTCCTCTTGTGTGTTCTGAGATTGACGTGCTGTGTCAGACAGTCCTTCCTCTTGTGTGTTCTGAGATTGACGTGCTGTGTCAGACAGTCCTTCCTCTTGTGTGTTCTGAGATTGACGTGCTGTGTCAGACAGTCCTTCCTCTTGTGTGTTCTGAGATTGACGTGCTGTGTCAGACAGTCCTTCCTCTTGTGTGTTCTGAGATTGACGTGCTGTGTCAGACAGTCCTTCCTCTTGTGTGTTCTGAGATTGACGTGATGTTCTGTTTTTAGACTGGAGTATATTGTACCCATCTATCAAACTAATCGTTTAGTTTAAACAAAATGAATATACAACTTTGCTATGTTTTTAGACTGATGAACACCACATCATTCAGGGGTGAATCATAACTTCTACCCAAATAAATGTTTTGCCTAGGGTCCCATTGATATCAATGCATGACTTAAGGAAACACTGAAAATTAGGATTCACCCCATAGTATAAGTAAATAGGGGAGGGGGGGGGGGGGGTTTATGTACATATCATAGTCTGATTCAGCCCATTGGCATGTCATGGGTTTGAAGGGACTGTGTGTGTGTGACTGTGTGTGGACACTTATCTCCTAAGCCTTTTGTTATCTGCAGTAGAAAGGAGCGAGATGAACGGCTAGGAGAGAGGAGAGGAGGAGAGCGAGAGAAAGAAGATAAGAATATTCCCATGAGAATAAAGCCCTTTGAATTGAATTTAAAGAGATGTATACAGCCAGAATATGGTCATAAGAGACATCTCTATTTTTATTTTATTTATTTAACTAGGCAAGTCAGTTAAGAACAAATTCTTATTTACAATGATGTTCTAGGAACACACACACTGACTTGTTCAGTGGGCAGAACAACATATTTTTACCTTGTCAGCTCGGGGATTCGATCCAGCAACCTTTCGGTGACTGGCCCAATGCTCTAACCACTAGGCTACCTGCCGCCCCTACACTCTAACCACTAGGCTACCTGCCGCCCCTACACTCTAACCACTAGGCTACCTGCCGCCCCTACACTCTAACCACTAGGCTACCTGCCGCCCCGGTATTCCTTTGGAACATTTGTGAGTGTAATGTTAACTGTTCATTTTTTATTGTTTATTTCACTTCTGTTCATTATCTACTTAACTTGCTTCGGCAATGTAAACATAGGTTTCCCATGCCAATAAATCCCTTTGAATTGAAAGTGAATTGAGAGAGAGAAAGAGAGAGAGTCCCTACACGCTTCATCACCTCTCTCCGAGGTAGGGTTGAGATTGGAACTGCTCTGCTATCTCTGACTAGTTAGGTTAACCACAGATCAGCTGATCTCCACTGAAGGTGATGTTAGGGTGGTGACACAACCTATCTACCCTCGTCAAAGTCTGACCTCACATAACTAACACTAGACCAAACTAAGATGAATCAATTGACAATAAAGGCATATCGGGAGGGACCTTTCTAATAATCAATCAATCATTCACTAACTACAATAATAAACAAATTAGGGACCGTTTCAATTTCTAATCAGTCTCTATTGAATTGAGAGCCAAAAGCTGACCATATATCCATAAACACTGACTCCACAAGAGAATGACCACGCGCACCCACAAAAAGCCCAAAGAGAAAGAAAAACATGACTCTTTCAGCTGCTTGTAGTGTCTCTCACACACACACACACACACACGCCCAATGGCGCCGGAGAGGATGGCTGCTCTTTTATTGGCTCTTATCCAACCGTGCTATTTTGTTTGTTTTGTAACATTAATTGTAACTTTATTTTGTACATAATGTTGCTGCTACCGTTTCTTATGACCGAAAAGAGCTTCTAGACATCAGAACAGCGATTACTCACCTCGAATTGGACTAAGAATTGTTCTTTAATGAGTCGGATGGGAAGGATATACTGCAAAACACCCGTACAGGCCCTCATCCCCGTCATTCGCAGGAGAAAGAAACTGCGATTTTGCAGAAAGAGATCGGGGTGCCTTGTGAGGATCAGGCAGCGAGTTGCTAATCTGCCTTTGTAATTTGCCATCCGTACTGTTAGCTAACGTTCAATTGCTGGAAAATAAATGGGACGAACTGAAAGCACGTAAATCCTACCAACGGGACATTAAAAACTGTAATATCTTATGTTTTACTGAGTTGTGGCTGAACGACGACATTAATAACATACAGCTGGCGGGTTATACACTATCTATACTCCAACATAATTTTCCATCCTCATGATGCCATCCATTTTGTGAAGTGCACCAGTCCCTCCTGCAGCAAAGCACCCCCATAACATGATGCTGCCACCCCCGTGCTTCACGGTTGGGATGATGTTCTTCGGCTTGCAAGCCTCCCCCTTTTCCTCCAAACATAATGATGGTCATTATGGCCAAACAGTTCTATTTTTGTTTCATCAGACCAGAGGACATTTCTCCAAAAAGTACAATCTTTGTCCCCATGTGCAGTTGCAAACCGTAGTCTGGCTTTTTTTATGGCGGTTTTGGAGCAGTAGCTTCTTCCTTGCTGGGGGGATGAGGCCTTTCAGGTTTTGTCGATATAGGACTCGTTTTACTGTGGATATAGATACTTTTGTACCTGTTTCCTCCAGCATCTTGACAAGGTCCTTTGCTGTTGTTCTGGTATTGATTTGCACTTTTTGTACCAAAGTACATTCATCTCCAGAAGGTCTAAAAAAAATCCTGAGGTCTTGGCTGATTTCTTTTGATTTTCCCATAATGTCAAGCAAAGAGGCACTGAGTTTGAAGGTAGGCCTTGAAATACATCCACAGTTACACCTCCAATTGACTCAAATGATGTCAATTAGCCTATCAGAAGCTTCTAAAGCCATGACGTCATTTTCTGGACTTTTCCAAGCTGTTTAAAGGCACAGTCAACTTAGTGTATGTAAACTTCTGACCCACTGGAATTGTGATACAGTGAAATAATCTGTCTGTAAACAATTGTTGGAAAAATTACTTGTGTCCTGCCAAAGTAGATGTCCTAACCGACTTGCCAAAACGATAGTTTGTTAACAAGAAATTTGTGGAGTGGCTGAAAAACGAGTTAATGACTCCAACCTAAGTGTATGTAAACTTCAGACTTCAATTGTATATGTATTTATTTATTAAAAAAAAATGTATTTCACCTTTATTTAACCAGGTAGGCTAGTTGAGAACAAGTTCTCATTTACAACTGCGACCTGGCCAAGATAAAGCAAAGCAGTGCGACACAAACAACAACACCGAGTTACACATGGAATAAACAAGCATACAGTCAATAACACAATAGAAAAAAAAAAGAAAGTCTATATACAGTGTGTGCAAATGGCGTGAGATGGTAAGGCAATAAATAGGCCATAGTAGCAAAGTAGTTACAATTTAGCAAATTAACACTGGAGTGATAGATGAGCAGATGATGATGTGCAAGTAGAAATACTGGTGTGCAAAAGAGCAGAAAAGTAAATAAATGTCACGACTTCCACCGAATTCAGCTCCTCTCCTTGTTCGGCGGCGTTCGGCGGCGGTCGACGCTTTCTAGCCATCGCCGCTCCATTTCTCATATTCCATTTGTTTTGTCTTGTTCCATTACACACCTGGTTTTCATTCCATAATTACTGCATGTATTTAGTCCTCTGTTCCCTTCCATGTCTTTGTGTCAGGCGCTTTACTTTTGCTATGTTCCGTGTTTTTGGCACGTTATTGTTTTTGTACACACCCTTGACAATAAAAACAATATGGGGATGAGGTAGGTAGATTGGGTGGGCTGTTTACAGATGGGCTATGTATAGCTGCAGCGATCGGTTAGCTGCTCAGATAGCTGATGTTTAAAGTTAGTGAGGGAAATATGTATTGTATTATGTATTGATCACATCTTTACTAAAGCTGCAGAAACTTGCTTTAAAGCAATATCCAAATCCATCGGATCTAGTGATCCCATTATAACAGCCATATATAGGAAAAGTAATATAGTGTATAAGAGGTCATTCAATTTTTTTAGTGATTCTTATGTTGATGATGTAAATAATATTTGCTGGTCTGGGGTGTGTAATGAAGAGCAACCAGATGTTGCACTTGACACATTTATGATATTGCTTATTCCAGTTACTAATAAGCACGCACCCAATATGAAAATGACTGAAAAAAATGGTTAAATCCGTTTCGATTGAATTGAAAAATGGAATGGTTGAGAAGAATGAGGCAAAGGGTACAACAAGTAAGTCTGGTAGCACAACCGATTGGCAAACGTACTGCAAAGTGAGAAATCATGTGACTAAACTGAATAAAAACAAACTGTACTATGAAACAAAGATAAAGTATAGAAATAATGATAGTTAAAAGCTTTGGAGCACCTTAACCCGAAATGTTGGGCAAAAAGGCAAACTCGGCTCCATCATTCATTGATTCAGGTGGCTCATTCAACACAAAACCCACTGATATTGCTAACTACATTAAGGTTTTTTCATTGCAAGATTAGCGTATTTAGGCATGACATGCCTGCAACAAATGCTGACACTACACATTCAAGTGTATCTGACACACAGCTCGGACACCCATGCATACCCCACAAGACATTCCACCAGAGGCCCCTTCACAGTCCCCAAGAACAGACTGTGGGAGGCACCCAGTATTTCATAGAGCCATGACTACATAGAACCCTTTTCCACATTAAGTAACTCATGCAAGCAGTAGAATCAGATTTTCACAGCGGGGACTGTGGAGAGACAAACACAGGCACATGGATACGCACACACACAATAACATACGCACTATACACACAAGTGTAGATGCATTTTGTGTTGTAGAAATGTGGTAGTACAGTAGTGGCCTGAGGGCACACACTTAACATGTTGTGAAATCTGTTGTGAATGTATTGTAATGTTTTTAAAATTGCAGAAGTGCCTTAATTTTGCTGGACCCCAGGAAGAATAGCAGCCTTGGCAGCAGCTAATGGGGATCCATAATAAATACAAATACAAACCCATTTAGCCTCTCAAGATATGATCTGTACACAGCCTACAATAACCTTTATGACATCATCTTAAGGCGCAGGATATAAGGTTAACCCTATTCGCACATGACCTGATCTCTGTGAGTTGTAACATCTGCATAAGTCAATACTTGCTTAGTTTCTATAGTGATTGCATGATGACCCATAAATACGCAGAGACTACAAGCAAACTTGCAAGTGGATACAAGTTGCAATAACATGAATACTGTGTTATATTAGGGCAGGTAATACAATATAAAGAAATTATCTCAAGGAACATGTTTTTTCTTTAAAATAGACAAGTTTCGGTCATACTCTTGCATGATGAGTTAACTTGGGGCCAGTACACTTGGTTCCCAGAGCAACCATCACCTAGGCTTTAGCGCATGAGGTCAATTATCTCTCCGCTACAATGGCTACTTGGAATGGTCAGATATATCATAGGTCCAGACTAGGGCATCAAGACCTCATTTTGCAATCAACCCGTTCTTAGAAAATACTAGAATTAAATGTGCGGATGTATTAATAACGGAAAATCAGATATAAATGTATTTATTTAAAAGAAAGTGTAAACTATGACTTGAAGTGACTATAATCTTTATATCTTAGTCATCATTAAATCCTCATAGCATTACTAGGCTATGCATGTATTAGAAATGTATGACAATTATACGTAGGCAGGCCTATAAACCATACGGTGAATGAGCCGCTCCAGATGTGGCTAAAGTTATTTGTTGAATTATTCAAAAGGGAGCGGGTTTTGACTCGCCCGCAAATCTCAGTGGGTCTACTCAAAATGCAGTGGTCAATTATATCGATACTATCCTACAGACAATATTCAATAAATACACGTAAACAAAACGAAATAAATGATAGTTGCAACTATGGGGATAAATCATGTGCGTTTTAACTTTCTAAATCATTATGAAAAATGTTCATTATAATAGTAAAATGTCCATCTGTCACTGACGGGATGATGTTGAAATAAAGTATATCTTCACATGCGTAAAACTCAAATTATGGATGAAAGGTCAGTAAGCAATTTGACTGGTGGGCTCTTGTTAATCAGCGTCCAGAATCTACAGACAGCGTTCAATAAACCCTACACAAAATATTTTAATTCCCCCAAACGAGGAAGGGTGATTCTCTGAGAAGGCATGAATCCTGCATGTAACACGCACACTGTGCCATGTCCTAGAGAAAACTACAGTGACCGCGAATATGTTGTGATGTTTCTTTTGAATTAACCACCAATAAGTGGCCCACTCAAACAACAGTCTTCCAATATCTAAATATATATATAGAATACATGTACACGAAGTAACTGCATCATATAAGCATTTGGAATATAAACAACCAATATACACAGCCTAAGGATAATAATTGTTGTAAAACACACCAGCGAGCTCCGCTCTGCGCAATAGAGCGCTGCCCCTCTGGTCACCTACACTGACACAGCACTGGTCATTGCACGATATGGTTTGCAACAATGTTGCCCTAAATTATAAATCCGAGGCTTGCAATACAGCGATAGAAAAATAACACAACGTCAAGGCTGTAGCCTCATCATTTGATTGAAGGTTACATGCGCACACTCGAGTCGAGAGCCCTTAACTATTGAGTAAGTTAGCACTTACCCCGTGTGTCGCTTCAACTGCCCAGCTGACAGCAAGTACACAAATCCTACAAAAAGAAATAAACAATTATATATCAGGCTGGCTTTAAAAATAAACAAAAGTTATACTAAATTTATATTAAAGTATTCGCGGAATGAGCTATTTGGCTACAGAACAGTTGTAAACTGGCAAGCAATGTCAAACTATACCGCTACGAAAACAAATCATTTTGAGCTCAAATAAACGCACCAGAATGTCATGTTGAATACCGACTGGAAGAAAATACAGGTCGTTTTCCTGGTAGCGGTCCTCCAGTCCCGTCTTCACTCCAAGCAGCTACAAGTGCCTGGACGAGCTCATTGATGAATCCAAAAAGCGTCTGTTTCACCGAAAAACGAGAAGAAAGACCAAAGAGAGAGAGAGAGAGATTTCAAATGAGGGAGAATCACTCACCAAAAGGCTATTTTCGTTAGGACTAGTTGAAATCGTTAGGTTATTTCGTCGTTTTACGCTATAAAGAATAGGGAAAGTTAAAACTCACCAAGTTCAGTTGTGAAAATGTTCGTCCCCTGACGGAGTTGTTTCACGCACGGGAACTACTTCGCAGTGCATGAGAGCAGAGGGGCGGGGCTTTAGCGTTGTCACGCATAGCCCACCCTTACCCACTTGTCACCCACTTTAGTTAGAAACCCCTATGGCACTATCACTACTCGAATAAATGATAAAAAGTCAACAAGATAGCAATTTTATGTTTCATTACGATTTAATAGGAGATTAAATACACATGTCTTGTGAGAGACTATCAATTAAGACAGCGAACGTTGAAAACATTGATACCTTGAGTGTATAGGCTACCTTTGACGAGGTTGCTTTTATTAAGATGTTAAAACTGCATTATTGAACTGTAAAAGAGAAGAAAGCATTCATTGATAACTGATCACTCTTCTGAGAAGGCAGTGTGATCTTTGTGGAATGTTCTACTTTGCATAATGCCGCGTTCAACTGCTAGTCAGAATGATGGGACTCTGGA
>NC_138308.1:89323660-89326160 GCF_965601325.2 Salmo salar
AGACATGATGGTGTTTTCACCTCTCCTCTTCCGTCCCAGTCCCTATTCTAACTCAAACCCCCATCCTCTATCCTCACCTCCAGCCCAACTCAATCCTCTATCCTCACCTCCAGCCCAACTTCATCCTCTATCCTCACCTCCAGCCCAACTCCATCCTCTATCCTCACCTCCAGCCCAACTCCATCCTCTATCCTCACCTCCAGCCCAACTTCATCCTCTATCCTCACCTCCAGCCCAACTCCATCCTCTATCCTCACCTCCAGCCCAACTTCATCCTCTATCCTCACCTCCAGCCCAACTCCATCCTCTATCCTCACCTCCAGCCCAACTCCATCCTCTATCCTCACCTCCAGCCCAACTCCATCCTCTATCCTCACCTCCAGCCCAACTTCATCCTCTATCCTCACCTCCAGCTCAACTCCATCATCTGTCCCCTGATCCAGCCCAACTCCATCCTCTATCCTCACCTCCAGCCCAACTCCATCCTCTATCCTCACCTCCAGCCCAACTCCATCCTCTATCCTCACCTCCAGCCCAACTTCATCCTCTATCCTCACCTCCTGCCCAACTCCATCCTCTATCCTCACCTCCAGCCCAACTCCATCCTCTATCCTCACCTCCAGCCCAACTCCATCCTCTATCCTCACCTCCAGCCCAACTTCATCCTCTATCCTCACCTCCAGCCCAACTTCATCCTCTATCCTCACCTCCAGCCCAACTCCATCCTCTATCCTCACCTCCAGCCCAACTTCATCCTCTATCCTCACCTCCAGCTCAACTCCATCATCTGTCCCCTGATCCAGCCCAACTCCATCCTCTATCCTCACCTCCAGCCCAACTCCATCCTCTATCCTCACCTCCAGCTCAACTCCATCATCTGTCCCCTGATCCAGCCCAACTCCATCCTCTATCCTCAGCTCCAGCCCAACCCCATCACCAGACTTAGAGACAAGTGTCTCTATCCATGACGACGGTGGTAGATACATGGATGAGGCGGTGTCTCAAACTAAGGCGTGGTGGTTGGATGTGGTGCCAGATAATTAAGATACATGGGGGTGTCTCAGTGTCTGTCTCTCATCTCTACAAAACATGCATCTCTCTCTGTCTCTCTCTCAATTCAATTCAGCAGGCTTTATTGACATGGCATGTTAAATACTTACATTGTCAATGTATACATACAGTTGAAGTCGGAAGTTTACATACACTTAGGTTGGAGTCATTAAAACTCGTTTTTCAACCACTCCACACATTTCTTGTTAACAAACTATAGTTTTGGCAAGTCGGTTAGGACATCTACTTTGTGCATGACACAAGTAATTTTTCCAACAATTGTTTACAGATGGATTATTTCACTTATAATTCACTGTATCACAATTCCAGTGGGTCAGAAGTTTACATACACTGAGTTGACTGTGCCTTTAAGCAGCTTGGAAAATTCCAGAAAATTATGCCATGGCTTTAGAAGCTTCTGATAGGCTAATTGACATCATTTGAGTCAATTGGAGGTGTACCTGTGGATGTATTTCAATCCCTACCTTCAAACTCAGTGCCTCTTTGCTTGATATCATGGGAAAATCATAAGAAATCCGCCAAGATCTCAGAAAATAATTGTAGACCTTCACAAGTCCGGTTCATCCTTGGGAGCAATTTCCAAATGCCTGAAGGTACCACGTTCATCTGTACAAACAATAGTATGCAAGTATAAACACCATGGGACCACGCAGCCATCATAACGTTCAGGAAGGACACGCGTTCTGTCTCCTAGAGATGAACGTACTTTGGTGCGAAAAGTGCAAATCAGTCCCAGAACAACAGCAAAGGACCTTGTGAAAATGCTGGAGGAAACAGGTACAAAAGTATGGGGACAAAGATCGTACTTTTTGAAGAAATGTCCTCTGGCCATAATAACCATCGTTATGTTTGGAGGAAAAAGGAGGCTTGCTAGCCCAAGAACACCATCCCAACCGTGAAGCGTGGGGGTGCTTTGCTGCAGGAGGGACTGGTGCACTTCACAAAATAGATGGCATCATGAGGGAGCAAAATTATGTGGATATATTGAAGCAACATCTCAAGACATCAGTCAGGAAGTTAAAGCTTGGTCGCGAATGGGTCTTACAAATGGACAATGACCCCAAGCATACTTCCAAAGTTGTGGCAAAATGGCTTAAGGACAACAAAGTCAAGGTATTGTAGTGGCCATCACAAAGCCCTGAACTCAATCCCATAGAAAATGTATTGGCAGAACTGAAAAAGCGTACGAACAAGGAGGCCTACAAACCTGACTCAGTTACACCAGCTCGGTCAGGAGGAATGGGCCAAAATTCACCCAACTTATTGTGGGAAGCTTGTGGAAGGCTACCCGAAACGTATGACCGAAGTTAATCAATTTAAAGGCAATGCTACCAAATACTAACTGAGTGTATGTTAACTTCTGACCCACTGGGAATGTGATGAAAGAAATAAAAGCTGAAATAAATCATTCTCTCTACTATTATTCTGA
>NC_138308.1:89331160-89338660 GCF_965601325.2 Salmo salar
TAGCCACACACACACACAGACATAGCCACACACACACAGAGACATAGCCACACACACACACAGGCATAGCTACACACACACACAGACATAGCCACACACACACACAGACATAGCCATACACACACAGACATAGCCATACACACAGACACATAGCCATACACACAGACACATAGCCATACACACAGAAACATAGCCATACACACATGCAGAAAAATATGTAAAAAGAGAAGCTATTTAGCAGTGATTTACAGTCATGCGTGAATACATTTCACATATGGGTGGTCCTAGAAACTGAACCCACTATTTTTATTTATTTTATTAAACCTTTAATTAACTATCCTGACTTTGCAAGCGCCATGCTCTACCGATCGAGCTAAAGACAACCACAGTTACACACACACACACACACACACACACACACACACACACACACACACACACACAAACTGAACGAAAAAATTAAACGCAGTCAATTGAAATAAATAAATTAGGCCCTAATCTATGGATTTCACATGACTGAGAATACAGATATGCGTCTGTTGGTCAGGAATTGTGTGCAGATCCTTGTGACATGGGGCCGTGCATTATCATGGTGAAGCATGAGGTGATGGCGGCAGATGAATGGCACGACAATGGGCCTCAGGATCTCATCACGGTATCTCTGTGCTTTCAAATTTCCGTCGATAAAATGCAATTGTGTTTGTTGTCTGTAGCTTATGCCTGCCCATACCATAACCCCACCGCTACCATGGGGCACTCTGTTCAGAAGGAGATGAGCTTTCCTGAGACGGTTTCTGACAGTTTGTGCAGAAATTATTTGTTTGTGCAAACCCACAGTTTCATCAGCTGTCTGGGGGACTGGTCTCATCCCGCAGGGGTAGAAGTCGGATGTGGAGGTCCTGGGGTGGTGTGGTGACACGTGGTCTGCGGTTGTGAGGTCGGTTGGACATACTTCCAAATTCTGTAAAACAATGTTGGAGGCGGCTTATGGTAGAGAAATGAACATTCTCTGGCAACAGCTCTGGTGGACATTCCTGCAGTCAGCATACCAATTCCATGTTCTCTCAAAACTTGAGACATCTGTGGCATTGTGTTTTGTGACAGAACTGCACATTTTAGAGTGGCCTTTAATTGTCCCCAGCACAAGGTGCACCTGTGTAGTGGTCATGCTGTTTAATCAGCTTCTTGATATGCCACATCTGTCAGGTGAATGGATTATCTTGGCAAAGAAGAAATGCTCACTAACATGGATGTAAACAAACATTTGAGAGAAATAAGCTTTTCATGCATATGGACAATTTCTGGGATCTTTTATTTCAGCTCATGAAACATGGGACCAACACTTTATATGTTACATTTATATTTTTGTTCAGTATACATGCTGTGTAAATAGGCCTCACACCACGTTTCTGTCAGTGGGTCAAACAGAGGCCTGTCTGTCAGTGGGTCAAATAGAGGCCTGTCTGTCAGTGGGTCAAATAGAGGCCTGTCTGTCAGTGAGTCAAACACGGGTAGCGTAGGAGGAGGGTGTCTGGAATCACTCTTTATCTTTCCCCCTCTCTCTCACCCTCTCTTCTTTCTATGGTATTATTTATCCCACTCCCTGGGTTTCTCCATCTGTTTCTGCTATTACAGTAGCAGGGAGGAAACAGGGTTTCCCCAGTGTGCTCATGGGGAAAAAACGGTGGGCTGACGGCAGCTCTGTCGACAAAGAGGTGTGTGTGTGTGTGTGTGTGTGTGTGTGTGTGTGTGTGTGTGTGTGTGTGTGTGTGTGTGTGTGTGTGTGTGTCTGGACACAGGGGTATGGTAAGGGGGTGCGGGGGCGATTGTTTACGCCACTGAGAGCACAAGTCTGAGTCAGTGATCTGTGAGAGGAGAGCTGTCGTTTCTGTTGCTCTCCAGTCCAATCTTTTAGTCCTTTATAACATTCTCAATGCCGTTTCTGGTGATTTACTCTGACATCAGGCCTAATGGGCCTGTTAAATGTTAAATTCTGTTAAATGCAACTGGAGATAGATGACAGACTTTCACACACCTGGCAAGACAGTTAAAGAATTTGAGTTCATTTCAGGTTATAAATTACATTCAAGAATGTCAGCAGACAAAACCTTTAAACCTACAGCCACGTAGTGTATATTCTTTATACATTATATACCTTAAAGGGGCAATCTGCAGTTCACGCCAGAGATATGGAATGCCGGATTCACTCCTGTTGGTGAGATATGAATCAGGTATGAATGGCTGTGCTTTGTACTGTACAATATGTTCTCCTCTTATGGCTACGGCTTAGCTACAGTACATACCAGGCAGTAATCTAGCCCAGAATACACACACAGTATTCCTGCACATTTGGTGCTGGCACTGACCCTGTATATAGCTTACACACTGTTAAAAGGAAGTGCTTTGTAACACCAAAACTAATCTTTAATTTAAAAATGAATCTCAACTGAGCTGCCACCATTTTAAAAGAGACCAAACCTTAACTTTACTGGAGTATTTAAAACATGGTTGTGAGGATATTGGGACAGATTTAAGATGTACTGAAAGAGTCATCCCGAGGGTGTTCTGAAAGATTCATCCCGGGGGTGTTCTGAAAGATTCATCCCGGGGGTGTTCTGAAAGATCCATCCCGGGGGTGTTCTGAAAGATTCATCCCGGGGGTGTTCTGAAAGATTCATCCCGGGGGTGTTCTGAAAGATTCATCCCGGGGGTGTTCTGAAAGATTCATCCCGGGGGTGTTCTGAAAGATTCATCCCGAGGGTGTTCTGAAAGATTCATCCCGAGGGTGTTCTGAAAGATTCATCCCGAGGGTGTTCTGAAAGATTCATCCCGAGGGTGTTCTGAAAGATGCCATGCTGTGTTATAACCGGAGACTGGGCTCCACTAACCCGGAGAAAGGTTGAAAACGCTATGCTGAGTAGTGCAGAATTAGATCCTTTCTTCTGGAGTGTCAACATACTGTAAATGGGAATCCTTCCTCTTATTGTATATTCCCTGCTCTTATACGGTGTGCTGATAAACTGGTCATTTTGGAATTGGTCATTCCATGGTAATTCCATTGGTAATTCCAAAAGGTCAAATGTACAGTATTATGCTCAAACAAAAGGTCAGAGAAAATATAATTTTGTGAAAATACGAATTAATATATTTGTCCAGGATAGTAATTGATGAGTACAAAATAGATTTTTCAAAACATGATTGAAGCTTTTTGTCAAGTAAGAAGGGACAACAGATTAACAGGTCTTTCATATTTTTATGTTGATAAAGACAGTTCAATGATCTTTAAGTTATGTATCATATTATTCTTCAAAATCAACAGAAATGTGCCATTATATTACACATTTTGAAGCTTCGAGTACAGGGGTGGCAGGCAGCCTGGCGGGTAGGAGCATTGGGACAGTAACCGAAAGATTGCTGGATTGAATCCCCAAGCTTGTAAGGTTCTGTATTTATTTTCTTAGTCAACCTTGTGTTCTGTTTCGTTGTGTTCTTGAACGTAGCCCTGTCTTTCATTTTTGTTCATTGACTTCACCTATGTTAGTTACTCACCTGGTCTCATCAGCTCCTTATTTAGTTCAGTTCATTCCGTTTGTGCCTTTGTGAGGTATTGTTCATTTTGACTCTACTGAGCCTTTTCCTAGCTCGTTTGTGCGAACCAGTTATCGCCTTCAGTCCTAGTTTGGATTCACCTGCCTGTTTGCCTACCTGTGTATGACCATTGCCTGCCTGTGACCACGAAGGCGGAATAAACACCTGCCGTGTGAATCTACACCTTTTTCTCCCTGAGTTTTCATTACAAAGCTGACAAGGTAAAAATCTGTTCTGCCCCTGCACAAAGCAGTTAACCCACTGTTTCCTGGGTGCCGATTACCCCCCCGTTACATGCTTAAGACATTTCAGTTGAATGCATTCAGTTGTACAACTGACTAGGTATCCCCCTTCAAGTTCTCTTTTTCAAATGACAACAAAACACTCACAGGTCTTTCACATTTTATATCGCTAAAGTAACACAGTTCAGAGATCTGTAAGGTATTAATCATGGCATATTTCAAGTTCATTGAAAATAAAAAAATACAATGACTGCTAGCAGTGGACTTCAGCCCGGGGCTCAATACTATCCACCAGTCAGCCATTATGCTAATGTTAGCAGTATCACTTCAGCCCAGGGCTCAATGCTATCCACCAGTCAGCCGTTATGCTAATGTTAGCAGTAGACTTCAGCCCAGGGCTCAATACTATCCACCAGTCAGCCGTTATGCTAATGTTGGCAGTAGACTTCAGCCCAGGGCTCAATACTATCCACCAGTCAGCCATTATGCTAATGTTAGCAGTATCACTTCAGCCCAGGGCTCAATACTATCCACCAGTCAGCCGTTATGCTAATGTTGGCAGTAGACTTCAGCCCAGGGCTCAATACTATCCACCAGTCAGCCATTATGCTAATGTTAGCAGTATCACTTCAGCCCAGGGCTCAATACTATCCACCAGTCAGCGGTTATGCTAATGTTGGCAGTAGACTTCAGCCCAGGGCTCAATACTATCCACCAGTCAGCCGTTATGCTAATGTTAGCAGTAGACTTCAGCCCTGGGCTCAATACTATCCACCAGTCAGCCATTATGCTAATGTTGGCAGTAGACTTCAGCCCAGGGCTCAATGCTACCCACCAGTCATCCATTATTACCTCCTGAGGTTGAAGAGGCGCGGTTGCGGGGGGACCATTTCAGTTTGTCAGTGATGTGTACGCCGAGGCACTTGAAGCTTTACATCTTCTTCACTGCAGTCCCATCAATGTGGATAAAGGGGTGCTCCCTCTGCTGTTTCCTGAAGTCCACCATCAGCTCCTTTGTTTTGTAGACATTGGGTGAGAGGTTATTTTCCTGGCACCACACTCCCAGGGCTCTCACCTCCTTCCTGTAGGCTGTCTCATCAACATTTGTAGTCCGTAGAATTGTCTGTAGTCCCTGCCACATACGTCTTGAGTTTGAGCCGTTGAATTGCGACTCCACTTTGTCTCTGTACTGACGTTTTGCCTGTTTGATTGCCTTACGGAGGGAATAACTACACTGTTTGTATTCACCCATATTCCCAGTCACCTTGCCATGGTTAAATGCGGTGGTTGGCGTTTTCAGTTTTGCGCAAATGCTGCCATCTATCCACAGTGTCTGGTTTGGGTAGGTTTTAATAGTCACAGTGGGTACAACATCTCCTATACTTTTCCTGATGAACTCAGCCACTGTGTCCGTGTATACGTCAATGTTATTCTCAGAGGCTACCCGGAACATATCCCAGTCCACGTGATCAACACATTCTTGAAGCATGGATTCCGATTGGTCAGACCAGCGTAGAATAGACTTTAGCACGGATATTTCCTGTTTGAGTTTCTGCCTATAGGAAGGGAGGAGCAAAAATGGAGTCGTGATCAGATTTGACAAAGGGAGGGCGTTGTAGGAATTTTAGAAAAGTTGAGTAGCAGTGGTCCAATGTTTCACCAGAGCGAGTACTACAGTGTTGGTAGAACTTCGGTGGCGTTTTTCTCAAATTTCTTTGTTAAAATCCCCAGCTACAATAAATGCGGCCTCAGGATATGTGGTTTCCAGTTTGCATAAACTGGAAAATTGAGGTATGGTCCACCTATTTCAGTAGGACATTGAGTGTATTGAGGTATGATCCATTTATTTCAGTAGGACATTGAGTGTATTGAGGTATGGTCCATCTATTTCAGTAGGACATTGAGTTTATTGAGTTACTGTATGTTCCATCTATTTCAGTTTTCAGAGGATGCTTGGAGGCCAGGGAGTTATAGTAGCTACAAGTACCAACATGCTCATCACAAGACTGAATCAAGATTCAACCACACAGAGAGAGAGAGTTGTTTATTATCTAGTTCACTTGCATTGGCTATGTAAACATATGTTTCGCATGTCAATAAAGCCCATTGAAGTGAGAGAAAAAAGAGAATGAGCGAGAAAGTGAGAGAGAGAGAGAGAGAGAGAGAGGCAGAGAGAGAGCGTAGAGAAGGTGAGAGAGCATGTCTGTCCCATTCACTGAATTGCACCTACATGACCTTTACCTGTCTGTAGAGGGGATTACTGCTCTTGCCTGCCCTCCTGTGGTGAAGACATGTCACTACAGCTCAGGGCTTTGTAATGTGTAAATTCAGAGTAGATAGAATGTGCGTTATAAGTTAGTTGAATGCATAGACATACATAATTACTCATTCTATTTCTGCAGTTACAAGTAGAAGGGGAGTGTGTGTGTAGTTCCTTAGTAACCACAGATACAGGGTCAGATCATGTTTTATAGACCTCATCATAACGTGAGGGTTGCTGAGTTATCTGATCCTGTGTTTAAGGCCAGGTAACCTCTACATTCAGCAGCGCCAGGTGTTCCTTCTTAGATTGTCAGTTTGTTGTGTCTAGAGTTAACGAAGTCTAGCACTAAGTATTCACATCAACCAGAGCATTTAGAGAGAGAGAGACCAGGCTCACATCAACCCCAGTATTTAGAGAGAGAGACCAGGCTCACATCAACCAGAGCATTTAGAGAGAGAGACCAGGCTCACATCAACCAGAGCATTTAGAGAGAGAGAGACCAGGCTCACATCAACCCCAGTATTTAGAGAGAGAGACCAGGCTCACATCAACCAGAGCATTTAGAGAGAGAGACCAGGCTCACATCAACCAGAGCATTTAGAGAGAGAGAGAGACCAGGCTCACATCAACCAGAGCATTTAGAGAGAGCGACCAGGCTCACATCAACCAGAGCATTTAGAGAGAGAGAGACCAGGCTCACATCAACCCCAGTATTTAGAGAGAGAGACCAGGCTCACATCAACCAGAGCATTTAGAGAGAGAGACCAGGCTCACATCAACCAGAGCATTTAGAGAGAGAGAGAGACCAGGCTCACATCAACCAGAGCATTTAGAGAGAGCGACCAGGCTCACATCAACCAGAGCATTTAGAGAGAGAGAGAGAAATACCAAGGTGCCATCACAGCAGCAAGATTTGTGACCTGTTGCCACAAAAAAAAGGCAACCAGTGAAGAACAAACACCATTGTAAATACAACCCATATTTATGTTTATTTATTTTCCATTTGCTCATCATTTCAACACTGTATATAGACATAATATGACATTAAAAATGTATTTTTTTTTGGTTGAAACTTTTGAGAGTGTAATGTTTACTGTTAATCCTTGTTTATTTCACTTTTGTTTATTATCTATTTCACTTGATTTGGTAATGTAAACATATACTGCTCAAAAAAATAAAGGGAACACTTAAACAACACATCCTAGATCTGAATGAAAGAAATAATCTTATTAAATACTTTTTTCTTTACATAGTTGAATGTGCTGACAACAAAATCACACAAAAATAATCAAGGGAAATCCAATTTATCAACCCATGGAGGTCTGGATTTGGAGTCACACTCAAAATTAAAGTGGAAAACCAAACTACAGGCTGATCCAACTTTGATGTAATGTCCTTAAAACAAGT
>NC_138308.1:89341160-89343660 GCF_965601325.2 Salmo salar
TCATAGTTCTATGTTTGGGTTTAGGTCTAAATAACCTGATTCATGGTATTTCTAAATGTCCTCTACAGTTTGGAGTGAACGATAGTAAATAAGCAGAACATGACAATGTAGGTGTTGTTTTTGGCTTGGTTTGTGTTCGAGACATTTTTCATACAGAGATCAGAGACGGTGATGATGATGATGATTATGGTGGGGAGGATGAAGGCTAGTTTCCATAGTTAACACTGTCTTTCTAACCATAACTGTGGCAACCTCTCGAAATGCAACATCCTAGTTTTCTTCATTCACGGGTATTTACAAACTGAGTGATCGCACCAGAATGACAGAGAAGGGATCCTAGTATATCAGTGTTATATTTAGTATATGAAGCCATGGAACAGTGTGTTCTGGCTAACTATATAGGTATAACACATACTAGAGGTATATCCCAAATGGTTCTGTATTCATTATATACTGCACTGCCAGTAGGACACTAGTCAAAGCACCATACAGGCAAAAGGGTGCCATTTGGGACATATCTCCTAGATTCTGCTGGCAGCCGACAATCAACCACTGTGAATACACCCTCTTGTAATTGCTGGTCACCTGGGGCAACACGGTACGGAGCTGTGATAAAACTCTGCAATACAAAGGCAGAGGTGGAGGCATGTTGTAACCTGTATTGGGATGGGCTCCCGGCTGAGACAGGAATTCTACAATACGCCTTTACCAAAGCTCTCTCTGCCTACTTGAGGAATTCTACCTCTGAATGTTCCAGAATCCACTTGTCTAATCACTAAACTCAGAATGGAATATTTTGGTTTGGAGAATTCTACAACGCTTCTTATGGAATTGTAACTCTCAGAAATATATTCTACAGAATTGAACACGCACACAGAATTCTATTCTACAACACGCTTTTCTAAGCCTGGAGGGATGAGGTTCAGCCGTGTGAATTCTAGAACAATGTTTCAAAACTCTCTCTGACAACCACCTGTTTCCACATGCGTGCCCTGGCTGAGGCTGGGGGGTTAACAGATGCTCTGAGCCCAGGGATCACACACACACACACACACACACACACACACACACACACACACACACACACACACACACACACACACACACACACACACACACACACACACACACACACTGGACACACACACACACACACACACACACACTGGACACACACACTGGACACACACACACACACACACACAGGACACACACACATGCACACACTGGACACACACATACACACACTCACACACACTAATGGGCTACATAGTCACCGTGTTAAACGTTAGAGGTACTTGACCAAAGCTTTCTCAAGAGGTTCGATGGAGAAGGATGTAAAGTGAAGGAGGTAATTGAAGGAGGTAAAGTGAAGGAGGTAATTGAAGGAGGTAAAGTGAAGGAGGTAATTGAAGGAGGTAAAGTGAAGGAGGTAATTGAAGGAGGTAAAGTGAAGGAGGTAATTGAAGGAGGTAAAGTGAAGGAGGTAATTGAAGGAGGTAAAGTGAAGGAGGTAAAGTGAAGGAGGTAAAGTGAAGGAGGTCAATTGATGGAGGTCGATTGATGGAGATCGATTGAAGGAGGTCAATTGAAGGATGTAAAGTGAAGGCGGTAAAGTGAAAGATGTGAAGTGAGCATAGAGAAATTTGAGAGCTATGGTGTGACTTGAGCCTAGAGAACACTGCTGTAAAGAGACGTTAAGAAGTTAAAGTAATTACTGTATTCTATCTTCCAATCACCGTGAGGAAAGGGAAATGGGTCCTCTCCTTGTTTTCTTTCAGAGAAATTACTTGTCTTCCTTATCTGTAAACCACAGACGTAGAGATAGAGACACACGCACACAACACACACACACACACACACACACACACACACCACACACACACACACACACACACACACACCACACACACACGCACACGCACAACACACACACACACACACACACACACACACACACACACACACACGCACACACGCACAACACACACACACACACACACACACACACACACACACACACACACACACACACACACACACACACACACGCACACACGCACACACGCACACACGCACAACACACGCACACACGCACACACGCACGCACGCACACACGCACAACACACACACACACACACGCACACACACACACACGCACAACACACACACACACACGCACACACACGCACAACACACACGCACAACACACACACACACACACACACCAGAAATGTTCAGTACATGTTTACCTTTTCCCAGAGTGTGTTTAGACTAGAACCCACCTGTAACACTGTAAACATTGTAAACCAGAACACTCTATCCTTTCTAAGGTCACAGCCTTTCATATCACAGTGGATAGAGAAAACGAAGTCAGGTCTGTAGTTTGACTGACTGTGTACAGATTACAGACTGAAATGTGTTTAGACAGAGAGGACAGATACAGATAGAGTTGTATAGGGTTGCAAAATTCCTGCAACCTTCTCAAGATTCCCAGATT
>NC_138308.1:89348660-89386160 GCF_965601325.2 Salmo salar
GGCTGTAATCACTGCCAAAGGTGCTTCAACAAAGTACTGAGTAAAAGGTCTGAATACTTATGTAAATTTGATATTTCTGTTTATTTTATAAATTTGCAAAATGTATAAAAACCTGTTTTTGCTTTGTCATTATGGGTATTGTGTGTATATAGATGAATAAGTCTGTAACGTAACAAAATGTGGAAAAAGTCAAGGGGTCTGAATACTTTCCCATTGCACTGTAAAGTGTAGTGTAGTATTTTGTAGTATGTTATAGTATAGTGTAATGTTCACATTAACAGGGGTTGTTGGTGTGTTTCACAGGTCTTGAGTTATTAGCAGTTTGCCGTAGGGGACGTGGTGTGTGTGTGTGTGTGTGTGTGTGTGTGTGTGTGTGTGTGTGTGTGTGTGTGTGTGTGTGTGTGTGTGTGTGTGTGTGTGTGTGTGTGTGTGTGTGTATAATCACTGTCTCTGTGTTGCACCTCAGACCCTGTGCTCAGACTATTTACTGCAGTCTCCTACCCTCTAGAACAGGGTGGTCAGTTCCAGTCCTCCAGGGCCAGATTGGTGTCAGTTTTGCCCCAGATAACACACCTGACTCCAATAATCACCTCATTATTTATCTTCAGTTTAGAATGCCATTTGATGAATCAGCTGTGTTTGCTAGGGATGGAGAAACAGTGTGACACCAACCAGGCCCTGGAGGACTGGAGTTGCCCACCCCTGGTATAGACCTCTACTACACTAAACTGTCTGAGAAATGACAAACACATGAGCATCTGTCTAACATACTCTCTCTCTCTCTCTCTCGCGCTTTCTCTCTCTACCCCCCAATCCTCTCCCCCCTCTCTCACTCTTTCTCCTCACTCCCTCTCCATCTCTTTCTTTCCATCCCACAGGCGTGTCATGGATGTGCAGCGGGATCAAGGTGTGACTGCAGCGGAGTGAAAGGAGTCAAGGTGAGAGTGAAATACACACACACTAACCTACTGTACAAAACAACCATAACACATCATTTCCTGATCTGATTTGTAATTACTGTTTTGTCCGTGTGCAATATGCATTGGAAGAGGTGTCATGCCTTCGTGTTCTGTGTTCCGTGTTCCACAGGGTGAAAGGGGTTTACCAGGACTACAGGGTCAGCTGGGCGTACCGGGGTTCCCCGGACCCGAGGGGCCCATCGGTGGCAGAGGAGAGAAGGTAGGAGGTCCTTCCTGGATCTTGTTGTAGGAGAAACATCATACCTGACCATATCAGTGAATTTAGACACCATCTTCTTCTCTCTCTCAGGGTAGTGACGGACCTTCAGGGACTGGAGGTCCAAAAGGGATAAGAGTGAGTAACCTGACATGACCCACACACGTCTCACTCCGTATACCAGTTCAGTACACAGTCAAAACACAGCCCTTTACAGCACAGCCCAGTACACAGCCCTCTCTAGAGTGTAGTACTCACCTTAGCCCAGCAGACGTCCTCCTTTCACTCCAAGACAAACAGGAAGTAACCTTATTGGTTTCTGATGTGAATGTACGATCAGTGGTGTAGCTCGTTATTTTTATGTGAGGGAGCACACTTTATTTATTTTTACTTTTTTAAATCACGTCATAATCTCCTCAATCAAAATTTGTACGGACAGATGTGGCCAATTGAATCGTATATCATTAATATGTGTATAATGCATCCTCCAGTGGCGACGTCTGCCTATGCCCACACCTATTGTCTAAAGAAAATGTTCTATTTTTAATACCCTCAAACACCAAGTTAGGGATAGGTTACCTCATCTCCAAATAGACCATCATCACTGTCAATCATGAATGATTGTTATTCACGTTTTACGGGTGAAACGTCACAACTGCATCTCCATGCCAACCATTTGATTGATCTCAAATCAATTTCATGGGAATATGAGTTCTGGTCTTCTTGAAGTACTGTTTCATCAGTGAATTAGAGCAGACGGTGTTAACCTCTTGGGGCTAGGTGGGACGCTAGCGTGCCACCCGTGGTGCACTCCATCAACAGCAGGTGCATTTCAAGAGCGGCAAATTTGAATCCAAATAAATGTCAAAATTCAAATTTTTCAAAAATACAACTATGTTACACCATTTGAAAGATAAACATCTCCTTAATCTAACCACGTTTTACGATTTCAAAAAGGTTTTACGGCGAAAGCATAAATTTAGAGTATGTTAGGACAGTACATTTACAAGAGTTGTGTGTAATGTTTTGTCAAGTCAAAGACAGGGTCACCAAAACCATAAAACCAGCTAAAATGATGCACTAACCTTTTACAATCTCCATCAGATGACACTCCTAGGACATTATGTTAGACAATGCATGCATTTTTAGTTCTATCAAGTTCATATTTATATACAAAAATAGCATTTTACTATGGCATTGATGTTGAGGAAATCGTTTCCCTCCAATAACCGGCAGTCAAGTCAGCGTCAGAAATTAAATAATTAAAATTAGAAAACATTGGTAAAATATTATATTGTCATTTAAAGAATTATAGATTTACATCTCTTGAACGCAATCAACTTGCCAGATTTAAAAATAACCTTACTGGGAAATCACACTTTGCAATAATCTGAGCACTGCGCCCAGAAAAATACGCGTTGCGATACAGACTAGACGTCATGTTGGGGAGATCTAAAATCGAAAATACTATGTAAATAATCCATTACCTTTGATTCTCTTCATCAGATGTCACTTCCAGGTATCACAGGTCCATAACGAATGTAGTTTTGTTCAAAAAAGCTCATCATTTATGTCCAAAAATCTCCGTCTCGTTAGCACATGATGTAAGCCAGCCGGACTTCTCGTCATGAACGAGGGGAAAAAATATATTTCCGTTCGTTCAAACATGTCAAACGTTGTATAGCATAAATCATTAGGGCCTTTTTTAACCAGAACATGAATAATATTCAAGGTGGACGAATGCATACTCTTTTATAACGTATTGGAACGAGGGTACCCAACATGAACTAGCGCGCCAGGTGTCTAATGGGACATCACCGTTCCATGGCTCTTGTTCGGTCAGATCTCCCTCCAGAAGACTCAAAACACTTTGTAAAGGCTGGTGACATCTAGTGGAAGCAATAGGAAGTGCCAAAATATTCCTAAACCCCTGTGTTTTTCAATGGGATAGGTTTAAAGTCAATACAACACATCAGGTATCCACTTCCTGTCAGAAAATGTCTCAGGGTTTTGCCTGCCAAATGAGTTCTGTTATACTCACAGACACCATTCAAACAGTTTTGGAAACTTTAGAGTGTTTTCTATCCATATATAATAAGTATATGCATATTCTAGTTACTGGGTAGGATTAGTAACCAGATTAAATCGGGTACATTTTTTTTATCCAGACGTGCAAATGCTGCCCCCTAGACCCAACAGGTTAACAAACTAGTAGATTTTCTTGTATTTTGTTTAAGTCAAAGCATATATCCTGCCTACTGGATCGCGCTGTTGGGTTTTGGCCACATGAGAAGAAGAAATGTGACTATCAAGCTTCAGTTAACTATATCCTAAAATATAATTAGAAATGAGGGGGTGTTTTTGATGTAACATTATCTTTATAGGCTTACTGTGCTATGTACGCTATTATATTCGATTCTGTTATGCAAAATACTAATTCATTGTTATGGGATCTTACAAGACATTGATTCATCTTTGATCTACATTTCCGGAACAAGCCCCGTTGTGATAATCTTCTACTTGTAATACTAAGTGATGAGCAGGACTATTAGGCAACAGGCCTTGATGAGATGTCCTTTCTAAGCGACTGGAGCCACTTCGTGGTGCTGAAAGAACAGCGACAAGATCTTGCAATGAAGGATAGCTGAAGAAGGATAGCTCTGCAATTCGGCCAGTTCAGGAACAAACAACAATAATTTGCTGTAGGCCTATAGCCTAATAGGCCTATGACTACATGGTACTGCTATTTGTAGGCTATAGCTAATGTAAGTACAAATACATATAGCTTAATATCATTGCACTATTTGCGAGGAGAGCTTTAATGCAAGTAGGCATTTCAATGTATTGTGTAGCTTACACAATGTATCATAAATAAACTTTGATTTGATTAGCTTGAACACATGGTTACAATATTGCCTATTGCAGAATAAAATAAAACAGAGGTGAACTATCAATTCATAAAATGTATTTGCATAGATTAAACATGCTATCAAATCAATTGACCAAATAGTGAACATAAAAATTGCAGGAATTCGTTTTTAAAACAGTCAGAAAATCAAGCTTCTGGTGTGGTGTATTCACACATATAAATAAACGATCACCAAAATGCATTATTACCTCCAATTTGGCCGAATTCACATTTCCATTTTCCCACCCTGACAAACCAGGCTAGAACGGGCCCTGCTTCTCAACCAATAGCCAATGTAGGCTAACTATCTCAAGCAGGGCTACAGCAACATCCAGAGAGGGTCAGCCTCTTTGGGCTTTGTGGTGACCACTCTGGTTTGGGAGTCCTTGGCGCCATAACCAAGTAGTGGTCACATATGGCTCTGAGCCAAGAGGGGTGGAGTTTTATGAACATCAAGGCAGACACACGGTGAATTTAGATTTTTTATTTTTTTTTATGTTCTGATTGGCCAAAGTGGTCAAGCCTGTGAATGGCGTTCGCAGTGCATACACCTAGCCTATAGGTCTTTCTCAGACCGGGAAGAAATCATCATTTACCTCTAGGCAGCTATACATATTATAAAAAATAAATAAAATAAAATGTATTCTATTGTTTTTCATTGAATGTTAGTGGTAATTAAATATAGTTATTTAGAATTTCTCAGAATATATTTTCCAGAAATAGTTTTACCAGCTCTGTGTATTCTCAAATTGAAAAGAAGTGAGAGAGCGCTGCACTACACCACTGTGTATGATGTACCATTTCTCAAAGTATTTTATTGATCAGTGGTGGCTGGTGTCACTTTAAATGGGGAAGACGGGCTTATACTAATGGCTGGAACGGAATCAATGGGATGGTCTCAAGCACATCAAATACCTGATTTCCATGTAATTGTTACCATACCATGCCATTAACTCCAATCCATTCATTATTATAAGCCGTCCTCACCTCCCCAGACTCCTCTCTTATTGATTCATCGTCCTTGTTCCTCCCACAGGGACCTCCCGGACTGCCTGGATTCCCCGGAACACCAGGAATTCCAGTGAGTTTCCTACTTTTATTTGTCACTTTTTACTATACAGCCTAGCTTATCTATATAGCCTAGCTTATCTATATAGCCTAGCTTATCTATACAGCCTAGCTTATCTATATAGCCTAGCTTATCTATACAGCCTAGCTTATCTATATAGCCTAGCTTATCTATACAGCCTAGCTTATCTATATAGCCTAGCTTATCTATACAGCCTAGCTTATCTATATAGCCTAGCTTATCTATACAGCCTAGCTTATCTATATAGCCTAGCTTATCTATACAGCCTAGCTTATCTATATAGCCTAGCTTATCTATACAGCCTAGCTTATCTATATAGCCTAGCTTATCTATACAGCCTAGCTTATCTATACAGCCTAGCTTATCTATATAGCCTAGCCCTTCTGGTAGAGAGACGGTTTAACCTTTATTGAACTATCACTGGCTATTCTTATTAACATCACATGACATCAAGGGAGCAGATAGAACATTTAATGAATAGAACTGACACGATTCCATATTTAATCTTACAACAATGATTTATGTTATAGAGATAGATAGAGGACTCATCTTTGTATCTGTGCCAATATTGCGTCTGTGACAGCATAGGCAGCGCCATTGAGGCAATCTACATTTTTAAGTAGTCAATTGTCTTCTTCGCGATTAGCTGATACTTCCTGATGACCCGGTTGGACGTGAGAGAAACAGGGTCACCAGGAGGGATCAGCCAATGAAGTTATAAGTCCCATCCAGTTGGCTACATTAAAATGGTGGAAGTCCTCAATGGCGCTGCCTATGCTAAGACAGCCTTTTGGCCACTAGAGGCATCTATCATTCTCTATGGTTCTACACCATACATTTTATCTGAATGTTCCGTACTGCATCGCTGTGTAACCTCACTTCCTGTGTGATGTGTGACTTCCTGTTGTCTGTGTTCTCCTGCAGGGTCTCCCGGGACATGACGGCCCCCCAGGCCCCAAAGGAACTGCAGGCTGCAACGGGACTAAGGTGGGTTACTATTTTTACAACTGACTGACAGTGATACAACTCTGTCAAGTCCTGAGAGAACACGGGTTAGACTGAATTTGGACTGAAACTGTTCTATCACAGCTGGCCACTAGATGGCACCCTTCTGCTATTATCTGTGGTGTTGTATCACACCTGGCCAATAGATGGCAGCACTCTGCTATTATCTGTGGTGTTGTATCACACCTGGCCACTAGATGGCAGCACTCTGCTATTATCTGTGGTGTTGTATAACACCTGGCCACTAGATGGCAGACCTCTGCTATTATCTGTGGTGTTGTATCACACCTGGCCAATAGATGGCAGCACTCTGCTATTATCTGTGGTGTTGTATCACACCTGGCCACTAGATGGCAGCACTCTGCTATTATCTGTGGTGTTGTATAACACCTGGCCACTAGATGGCAGACCTCTGCTATTATCTGTGGTGTTGTATAACACCTGGCCACTAGATGGCAGAACTCTGCTATTATCTGTGCTTGTAAGGCTGCTGAGTCAAAGCATATAGCATATTGGAAAAGTAACCAATGGGCTGGAGACTGTTGATGCAAAATTAAAATTATTATAGGTGCAATATGCAGAAATTGCTCCACCATTTCCTGGTTGCTAACATTGTAGTAGTTTGCCTAATTTCAGTTTATTTCACAAAACAAGCAGTCATTGAGTAGAGAATCATTGTACAATCTAAACTGCTGTGAAATATATTTTCCTTAAACAATAATATTGTATTTTCAGCTGTTTGAAGCTGGTGTACAAAACCCAAAGTAAAAGATGCAAAAACAAAACTTAAGAACAGGGAAACATAGAAATAGCACACATAGAACACATCTACCGCTGCTTGGACTTGTTTTCAATGAGAATGACATATCTATTACTCATATTTCTATATGAATTTGGTCAGGTTGCCCAAAAAGTCACATACTGTATTGCAGCTTTAATTCTATCTCTTCTTAGGGTGAGCGAGGATTCCCTGGAAGTCCAGGCTTCCCCGGACTGGAGGGTCGATTGGTGAGTACCTTCTCTCTCATGTCTCTCTGAGAAAATTTGGAAGATTAAACTAATGAGACTTTAAAATGTATCCATTTTTTCTCGTCTCCCTCCTCTTCAGGGTCCACCTGGTTTTCCAGGACAAAAGGTAACTACTATATTTGTCCCGCCAAACTGTTGTCCTCTTTAGATTAAGTACTGGCTCATACAATTCACTAGGAAACAACAGTGTATGTAATACGTGCTACGGAGTACACTAATGAATACGACCCCAATGTGTGATGGGTTCCGCTTTAACCTCCGGTTGTCTCTACAGGGAGACCCAGGGGATGTCATCACAGCTGACCGTTTCGGACAGAAAGGAGGTGTAGGTCTGCCTGGCCTGCCTGGAGTTCCTGTGAGTATTCTATAGAACCATAGACCCAGTTTGAACTTAACTGATTTTAACTGACCTACAATTCTAAAGTCAGTATTCAGACAGATATAAGAGAAAACCTTAATTAGACTTTGTCAAGTGATTGGTCTTATCAAATAGTAGTCTAATATAATATATTGCTCATTTTTTGGATTTTCAGAATCAATCAATCAAACAAATGGTAAACTATTATGGGAGATGTAAACCTGTGTCTTTCAACCCAGAAGTCATTGTGTAACGTTTGTGGTGTCTGTCTTGTTTCTAGGGTGACCAAGGCCCCTCGGGATTGTCCGGTCCTACCGGCCCTCCCGGCCCCAGAGGTTATGAGGTACAGTACAGTAACACCCCAAATCATGTTATTGACAACCGGCACTCGTCCGTTATGTTCCGAGGGACTTTACACAATCAAACTGGTCCCAGACCTGTGACATCCAGTATGTTCTGAGGGACTTTACACAATAAAACTGGTCCCAGTCCTGTGACATCCAGTATGTTCTGAGGGACTTTACACAGTCAAACTGGTCCCAGACCTCAATCAATCAATCAATCAAATGTATTTATAAATCCCTTTCTACATCAGCTGATATCTCAAAGTGCTGTACAGAAACCCAGCCTAAAACCCCAAACAGCAAGCAATGCAGGTGTAGAAGCACGGTGGCTAGGAAAAACTCCCTAGAACGGCAGGAACCTAGGAAGAAACCTAGAGAGGAACCAGGCTCTGAGGGGTGGCCAGTCCTCTTCTGGCTGTGCTGGGTGGAGATTATAAGAGTACATGGCCATTAAGGCCAGATTATTCTTCAAGATGTTCAAACTTTCATAGATGACCAGCAAGGTCAAATAATAATCCCAGTGGTTGTTGAGGGTGCAACAGGTCAGCACCTCAGGAGTAAATGTCAGTTGGCTGCGAGAGAGAGAGAGAGTCGAAACAGCAGGTCCGGGACAAGGTAGCACATCCGGTTCCATAGCCATAGACAGAACAGTTGAAACTGGAGCAGCAGCGCGACCAGGTGGACTGGGGACAGCCAGGAGTCATCAGGCCAGGTAGTCCCGAGGCATGGTCCTAGGAATCAGGTCCTCTCGGAGGGAAAGGAGAGAGGGAGAGAGAGAGAGTTAGAGGGAGCATACCACCCTCCATCCCACTGCTGGCCTGCTTCTGAAGCTAAGCAGGGTTGGTTCTGGATGGGAGACCAGATGCTGCTGGAAGTGGTGTTGGAGGGCCAGTAGGAGGCACCCTTTCCTCTGGTCTAAAAAAGAATATCTCAATTCCCCAGGGCAGTGATTAGGGACATTCCATTGTGTAGGGTGCCGTCTTTCAGATGGGACGTTAAACGGGTGTCCTGACTCTCTGTGGTCACTGAAGAAGTAGCTCTTTCAGTAGTTTAGTTGGAATAGGGTCCAGTATGCAGCTTGAAGGTTTAGAGGCCATGACTATTTTCTCCATTGATCCTAGTTCCTGGCAGTTCTGTGCAGACTCAAGACAACGGAGCTTTGGAGAAACACACAGCTTCAAAGAGGTGTCCGTAATTTTCTTTCTAATGATCATGATCTTTTCATCGAAGAAGTTCATGAATTCATCACGGCTGAAGTGAAAGCCATCCTCTCTTGTGGAATGCTGCTTTTTAGTTAATTTTGGATTGTTCTTTTCCTCCTCAATTAGGTTGGAAAAATAGGAAGATCGAGCAGCAGTGAGGGCTCTTCGATATTGCCTTTCCAAGCTAGTCGGAAGATTTCTAGTTTGGTGGAGCGCCATTTCCGTTACAATTTTCTGGAAGCTTGCTTCAGGGCTCGGGAATTTCCAGGGAGATAATTTCTTGTGACAAATGTTGTTGTTTTTTAGGGGTGCGACTGCATCTAGGGCATGACGCAAGGTTAAATTTAGATCCTCAGTTAGGTGGTTAACTGATTTTTGTACTCTGACGTTCTTGGTTAGATGGAGGAAGTCCAGAAGGGCATCTAGGCATCTTAGGGTTGTCCAAGAATTTATAGCACAGATTTTGATTATCCTTGTTTGGGGCCTGAACAGATTATTTGTTGTGGTTGCAAACGTATTAAGATGGTGGTCTGATAGTCAAGGATTATGAGGAAAAACATTTAGATCCACAATATTTATTCCACAGGACAAAACTAGATCCAGAGTATGACTGTGGCAATGAGTAGGTCCAGAGACATGTTGGACAGAACCCACTGAGTCGACAATGGCTCTGAAAGTATTTTGGAGTGGGTCTGTGGACTTTTCCATGTGAATATTGAAGTCACCAAAAATGTGAATATTGTCTGCCATGTCTACAAGATCTGATAGGAATTCAGGGAACTCAGTGAGCATACGGCCCAGGAGGCCTGCAGAAAGTAGCTATAAAAGGTGATTGAGTAGGCTGCATAGATGTCATGACTAGAAGCTCAAAAGATGAAAAAAATCTGTATTTTTTTTGTAAATTGAAATTTGCTGTTGTAAATGTTAGCAACACCTCCGCTTTTGCGGGATTCTTGGGGGATATGATCACTAGTGTAACCAGGAGCAGAGACCTCATTTAACACAGTAAATTCATCAGGCTTGAACCATGTTTCAGTCACGCCAATCACAAAGTGAGGGATCTAACATTAAGTAGCCCTATTTTGAGATATGAGATATCACAATCTCTTTCAATAATGACAGGAATGAAAGAGGTCTTTATTTCAGTGAAATTGCTAAGGCGAACACCGCCATGTTTAGTTTTGCCCAACCTAGATCGAGGCACAGACATGGTCTCAATGGGGGTAGCTGAGCTGACTACACTGACTGTGCTAGTGGCAGACTCCACTAAGCTGGCAGGCTGGCTAACAGCCTGCTGCCTGGCCTGCACCCAATCTCATTGTGGAGTTAGAGGAGTTAAAGCCCTGTCCAATTATCTACACATTCTATCTTTTGGGAGGGGATGAAAACAGTTTTCAACCAACAATTGAGTTGTGAGACTTTGCTTTAGAGCTCATCACCTGTGTCGTCCAGTATTTTCCGAGCGACTTTGCACAGTGAAACTGCTCCCAGACCTGTAACATCCATGATCTGAGGAACTTTACACAGTCAAACTGTTCCCAGACCTGTGACATCCAGTATGTTCTGTGGGACTGGTCCCAGACATATATGTCACAAAAACCCAAACCACAGCTAAATGCAGCACTAACCTTTGATGATCTTCATCAGATGACACTCCTAGGACATTATGTTATACAATACATGCATGTTTTGTTCAATCAAGTTCATATTTATATCAAAAAACAGCTTTTTACATTAGCATGTGATGTTCAGAACTAGCATACCCACCGAAAACTTCCGGTGAATTTACTAAATTACTCATGATAAACGTTGACAAAATACATAACAATTATTTTAAGAATTATAAATACAGAACTCCTTTATGCAATTGCTATGTCCGATTTTAAAATAGCTTTTCGGCGAAAGCACATTTTGCAATATTCTGAGTACATAGCTCGGCCATCACGGCTAGCTATTTTGACATCCGCCAACTTCGGGGTCACCTAAACTCAGAATTACTATTAGAAAAATTGGATTACCTTTGCTGTTCTTCAACAGAATGCACTCCCAGGACTTCTACTTCAACAACAAATGTTGTTTTGGTTCCAAATAATCAATAGTTATATCCAAATACCTCCGTTTTGTTCGTGCGTTCAGGTCACTATCCGAAGGGTAATGTGCGAGCGCATTTCGTGACAAGATTTTTCAAAATATTCCATTACCGTACTTAGAAGCATGTCAAACGCTGTTTAAAATCAATTTTTATGCTATTTTTCTCGTAAAATAGCGATAATATTCCAACTGGGCAACGTTGTATTCATTCAAAGAGAGAAAGAAAAACATGGCGAGTTCTCGTGACCGCGCATCACCAGTCTCACTGTCCCCAGGCTGACCACTTACAAATTCTGCTCCAATACTTTGCCCAGAGACAGCAGACACCCCATTCCACTTTCTGGCGGCTTTAGAGAGCCAATGGAAGCCTTAGAAAGTGTCACGTTACAGCACAGATGCTGTAATTTCGATAGAGATGTTACAGAAGGACAACAAATTGTCAGACAGGGCACTTCCTGCATGGAATCTTCTCAGGTTTTGGCCTGCCATATGAGTTCTGTTATACTCACAGACACCATTCAAACAGTTTTAGAAACTAACTTTAGAGTGTTTTCTATCCAAATCTACTAATTATATGCATATTCTAGTTTCTGGGCAGGAGTAGTAACCAGATTAAATCGGGTACGTTTTTTATCCGGCCGTGAAAATACTGCCCCCTATCCCAAAGAAGTTAAAGTGTTCCTGGGAGGTTTTATTAACATTCTGGGAACGGAAATTATAGTTTATTTGAAGGTAATGTTTGAATAAGACTTTTACCTTAAGTTAACTGTTTTGAACTCAAATCACACATATAAATTAGTTTGCTTAGGCATTAATCATGCAAACACAATTATTTTTATTTTAGCACAGCATCACTGAGATTCAAACCTATGATCTTCTGTTCTCTATTCATGGAATCCACCCCACTGCACCACCAGGATTGAGTTAGCATGCAGTGTTTTTTTAACTCATGCAAAACTGTGCATTTTAGTCTATTCAAACAGACCCCATTTCAATGGAAACAAGCACTCTTTCAGATCAGGTGTGGCCAATACATATTTTTTATATTTTATTTAACTAGGCAAGTCAGTTAACCTCTCTTGGGTATGTGGGACGTGACTGTCCCACCTGCAGGACACACTATTCAACAGCCAGTGAAATAGCAGGGCGCCAAATTCAAAATGACAAACATCTCATAATTCAAATTTCTCAAACATACAACTATTATATCCCATTTTAAAGATAACATTCTCGTTAATCCAACCACATTGTCCAATTTCAAAAAGGCTTTACGGCGAAAGCATAGCATTAGATTATGTTAGCACATCACCTTGACAAGAAAAACCACACAGCCATTTTCCAAGCAAGGAGAGGCGTCACAAAAACTAGAAATACAGCTAAAATTAAGCACGAACCTTTGATGATCTTCATCAGATGGCACTCATAGGACTTCATGTTACACAATAAAGTTAATATTTATATCCAAAAACCCCATTTTACATTGGCCCGTAATGTTCAGAAATGTTTTTCCTCCAAAAACTTCCGGTGAATGAGCACATCAGTTTATAGAAATACTCATCATAAACGTTGATAAAATATTAAACTGTTATTCAAAGAATTATAGATAAACATCTCCTTAATGCAACCGCTGTGACAGATTTAAAAAAAGCCTACATGGCCAAACCTGGAAAACGCTGGGCCAATTGTGCACCGCCTTATGGGACTCCCAATCACTACCGGTTGTGATATTAATGGGTGGGGCCAACACACCTGAACACACTTAACAAGATAGATAGAGTTTTGTCCATGCTGAGAATGCAATGTATATGTTTTCAAATTACATTCTTAGAATGTTCATTGAATGTTACTAATGTTTTCTTGAGGTTTTTATGGAAAGTTTTCTTAATGTTCTGAGAACATGACTTTAAATAGAACCCTGAGGAAACATGTAGAAAACATCATACGGAAGTACTGAAACTCCCACAGAAGAATGTTGTTTTTCAATGTTCTCTGAATGTTCTGAGAACATGACTTTAAATAGAACCATGAGGAAACATGTAGAAAACATCATGCTGAAGTACTGAAATTCCCACAGAAAAACGTTATTACTTAACATTCTCTGAACAATTTTAGAACATTGCTATAAATAGAACCATGAGGAAACCTGTAGGAACGTTATGCTAAAGTACTGAAATTCCCACCTAAGAAACATATAGTTCTCAGAACTATGTGCTAACTCGGTAAGAACTGATCCAACGTAGTTTGCATCATTATTACATTTTATTATTCTATCAATAGTTATATATTTTCTTAATAAAGTTGTTAATGTGTTGTTACTCAGTTGTTAATAAAGTTGTGTGCCGTTTTGTAGGGTCGTTCCGGGCCTCCTGGTCTTCCTGGTCCTAAGGTGAGTTGCTTTACACACTGAATATATGTGCATATCTACCTCAATTACCTCGTACCCCTGTACATCGACTTGGTACTGGTACCCCGTATATATAACCAAGTTATCGTTACTCATTGTGTATTTATTCCTTGTGTTATCATTTTTTTCTCTCTGCATTGTTGGGAAGGGCCTGTAAGTAAGCATTTCACTGTTAGTCTACACCTGTTGCTTATAAAGCATGTGACAAATACAATTTGATTTGATTTGAAGACAGTATTATGTTCTTCTTGTTCTTCTCCAACAGGGAAACATGGGGTTGAACTTCCAAGGTCCCAAAGGAGATAAGGTAGGAACCGCAAGTGAAGGACTGTCATCAATGGGTGCTAACGAATGGCACTCCTCAATACTGATGTGTGTGTGTGTGTGTGTGTGTGTGTGTGTGTGTGTGTAGGGTAATTCAGGTCTGCAGGGGCCTCCCGGACCACCAGGACAAGTTGGGGAGCAAACAAGACCCTCAGTGTCGAGTATTCAGAAAGGAGAGACGGTAATGTCCTACGTTACACATTTTCACCTGATTGATCAGGAATTCCTTCAGTTTTTTTTTACCTCAGAAACTCCATAGAGTTACATAGAATTACTGAAATAGAGGATCTGTATAAACTTAGTATCCTCTGGATCGTCACAAGCTTTTTAACTGTCACTTGTTGAACTTAATGAACATCAATAGTGGCTTCGTAGCTTCTATTATGACATGTCATGTAAACTGACAGCCATTCGTGTGCTCCTGTTTGGCTGTAACTCAGTGGTTCCCAAACGTGAAGTCAGGAACCCATGTGGGACCCCCTGTAATCTTAAACAAATTAAGAACTTTTTTCTCTTCAAATGGGTGTAGAATACAACCTTTTAGTGTCAGCTAAGGACCTCTTACACTACTAGAATGCACTTTCCTGTCATTGTTATGAGTTGGGGCAGCTTGTGAGACCTGTGAATATAATTTTTCCATGTGGGGTCCCTGTGATTTTCTAGTGTCAGTTTGGGGTTGTGTCCAGTAAAAGTTTTAGGAACCCCTGCTGTAACTGGACTGGCCCAGTAACTTCTGTTATGACATGTCATGTAAATGGCCAGCTGTAAGTGTAAAGCTATAAGCTACTGGGCTTGTGTTTTATCATGTTTCAACACCAGGTGGGAGCTCCATCATGCCTTTTATTCCCCTATAAATGCAACTCTCATAATGACCAGTAGAGGGTAGCATTTAGCCTCGTTATCAAAACGTACATTTACAATAATTAACCTTTATATCTCTTGGTACTGTGTTGTGAAAGTTATTGTATTCTTACAACTGTTTAGTTTATTTCTTTAAAAGGTTAGATAAGTCTTTATTGACATTGTTTTGATTCTTGACTATTGATGAAAACATTTTGTTTCTTCTTATTTCTTGTTAACAACAACTTGTTATTGTTGTTTCTTTTCTCGTTGCCAGGGTGATCAAGGTTTACCTGGTCCACCTGGTGATCCTGGTTATCCTGGACCCCCTGTGAGTATCACTCACTATCAATCATATTATATATCTACATTTTTACTCAGTATCTATCATACTGTATATCTACATTTTTATCTGTGTTTCTATACACCTATATTTTGTAACACACTGTAAATAATGTGCTCTATGAATCACCAGTGTTATATAAGACCGTGTGGGTTGGGCGTCTGAATAATGCAAGAACCTATTATAACAATTCTATCAAATCAATCAATCAATCAAATCAGTCAATCAATGGGTTGTGTGTGTCTGACAAATGTTGGGTTTGTAGGGTTCATCTGGTGGTTTGAAGGGAGAGAAAGGAGAAAACGGAGAAGCAGGCAAACGGGGCAAACCAGGGAAGGATGGAGACCCAGGTCCTGCTGGATTCCCTGTGAGTTCTACACACAGAACTAGGATGATTCTATTCATTCTATTGATATGGTTCTACCCTCCAGTCAACAGCTTGTCAGATACAGTTCCACAACAGTTTATAGACAGCTGTCTGCCTGTCTGTATGTCCGCTGTATATGAATGATCTGTCAACATCTACCTCTTCCCCTCTCTCCAGTATGCCAGTGCACATAGGACCACAAACAAAAAAACATTATCTCTCTCTCTCTGTCTCTCTCTCTGTCTCTCTCTGTCTCTCTCTGTCTCTCTCTGTCTCTCTCTCTCTCTCTCTCTCTCTCTCTCTCTCTCTCTCTCTCTCTCTCTCTCTCTCTCTCTCTCTCTCTCTCTCTGTCTCTGTCTCTCTCTCTCTCTCTCAGGGTAGTAAGGGAGACCCAGGTGGGCCAGGTCTGCCAGGTCGGGATGGTGACAGGGTAAGTTTAGCCTCTGATGCTTATCTACACAGATATAGTCTTGTTTTCTGTTAAAGATCCATCCATCCATCTCTATCTGTTTCTCTCTCAGGGTACCAAAGGTGACCGTGGATATCCTGGACGTCCAGGCGTGGTGAGTAATATATATCTATTTATATATTCATTCAGCTGTATTACAATCAGAATCTTTGTGTGTCTTTACTTGTGGACCAATGGTGCCCTCCCATATTTTTAGACATTGACCACTAGATGGCAATGTAACCCTGACATTGGCAGAGTAACCTCCGCTAGACTCTGCATCCCGTAGTATAAGACTGTGATCACTAGATGGGGTATCATAAAGGTGTATTTTATTTGTGAACTTGCTCTGATAGCCTTTCGTCAAAGTTCGCCATGTTTGTTGTCAAGGAAGTTGTCAAGGAAGTGAGTTTGTGTTTATAAAAGGATGTACAGGCCCCACCTACCAGTCAACCAATCATGTCAATGCGTAGCTATAAGGAGATATAAGGAGACCTCTGCATTGTTACAACATTTGTGAGGTGCCCGGCATCCCCTTACAGAGCTTGATTTGGCCTCCTCAAGCTTCCAGAGGCTCCGCAATTGCATCACACCCTCCATATGGCGCCTCCGGTCCACTTTGCCAGATCAAGCATAAATTTGCTTTAACATGTGACCAGTGGTCAGACTAAAGGCTGTGTAGTATTAGACTGTTACCACTAGATGGTGATACTAACCATTATATCACATTACTGTTCCAGATGACCAGTGGTGACTACAGACAGTGCAGTATTAGTCTGTGACCACTAGATGGTGATACTAACCATTATATCACATTACTGTTCCAGATGACCAGTGGTGACTACAGACAGTGCAGTATTAGTCTGTGACCACTAGATGGTGATACTAACCATTATATCACATTACTGTTCCAGATGACCAGTGGTGACTACAGACAGTGCAGTATTAGTCTGTGACCACTAGATGGTGATACTAACCATTATATCACATTACTGTTCCAGATGACCAGTGGTGACTACAGACAGTGCAGTATTAGACTGTGACCACTAGATGGTGATACTAACCATTATATCACATTACTGTTCCAGATGACCAGTGGTGACTACAGACAGTGCAGTATTAGACTGTGACCACTATATAGTGATACTGACCTTTGTATCCCATTATATAGCAGGTGAGCAATGGTCCACCTACAGTTGGGCCTAAAGGTGAACCTGGGCGTCCTGGGGAGACAGGAAGGAAAGGAGACAGAGGACAACCTGGTAGGTACTCTATATTCATAAAGGTTGTCAGATTATAATGAATAAGATTATATGAACACAGAGGACCTGGTCCTAGATCAGCACTCCTACTTTAAGCGGCTTGGTGAACCCAGTTTCCATGGTGATCATTCCCCTTTGACCCCCTGTCCTCCCCAGGTCTCTCGGGTCCTCCAGGTCAACCAGGAACCCCAGGTATCGGAGGTGGAGGCCAGCCTGGTTTACCAGGCTTCCCAGGAGAGAGGGGCCAGAAGGGAGACGAGGGCCAGCCTGCAATCTCCATCCCCGGGAACCCAGGACGAAGTGGCGCCCCTGGTCTGCAGGGACCTCCAGGACCTCCTGGGCCCCCAGGGGTCTCCAATGGGGGTATTAACTGTATAGGAGGGGTCCCCGGGTTACCAGGACAACAAGGGAATATAGGATTCCAAGGAGAGACCGGACAGAAAGGTGGGTCGGAGAGAGAGAGAGAGAAAGAAGGTGGGTCGGAGAGAGAGACAGCAAGAAAGAGAGAGGGAGATAGAGAGAGGTGGGTCGGAGAGAGAGAGAAAGAAGGTGGGTCGGAGAGAGAGACAGCAAGAAAGAGAGAGGGAGATAGAGAGAGAATGTTTTTTGTTTGTGGCCCTATGTGCACTGGCTTAATGCTTCTTAGGTTTTCCTCTATGAGTTTCAGTTTAGAAAACAATCTCTCTGCAGAAGAGACAGTTACAGGGATGATTAAAAACAGCTTGATTGCCGTAGCAACATCAGGGAAACTGGGCCGAATGGAGTGGCGTTTCAAATACAGCATTTCTGCAACATCTTTAATTGAGCCTCTCGTTCTCCTTAAATGCCTGCCTCAACACGATATGGAAAGATATGAACTGTATAGGACGCTCTGGGGACAGGTCGTCTGGAAACTGGACAGCCAATAAATTGTCAGATACAAACAGATGATTATCTTTAACAAAAAATGTGGTTCAACAATAAATAGCGGCTGAATTATCCTCAAGGCGACTACTTTTTTCCTCATTGTTAGGCTATTTGATGTGCAATTATTATTTTAAAAGTTGATAAATAGCAGCTAAATACTGTATATAACTACAGTATAGATAGTACCCTGCATTATGAAACCCTCCCCCATAAACTGGTGTTTTAAGGTGGGCTGGTTGTGTTATTGGGCATTAATAGACTGGTTTTATACACAACAACTTTCTATCCACTTTCTACACCGTTCATTCTCAATGGCGCATTTGAAGATCAGCAAGTCGGTTTCAGTTTGCTAAAATGGTGTCTCATGAGGGGATTCTCAAGACATAACGTGCAGAGTTTGAGCTGGTCCAGGAAGTGATGTTGCAGGCTGCGACCAGGGGAGAACGACTGACCCTTCTCATTGAGTATCTCAAGTTGAAGGCCGACCGGAGTACCCCCAAACTTCAATGAGAGGGGCCAGTCATTCTCCCTTAGCTAAATGGCCGATATTCTATTGATATAATTGTGGGGTTCTCTGTTGTTTACCTCCAGAGTATTGTCATAGTAACATGGACAATAATGAACTAATGTCAGGGTTGGCTAGGTTACTTTCTAAATGTAATCCGTTACAGTTACTAGTTACCTGTCCAAAATTGTAATCAGTAACGTAACTTTCGGATTACCCAAACTCAGTAACGTAATCTGATTACATTTAGTTACTTTTAGATTACTTTCCCCTTGAGAGGCATTAGAAGAAGACAAAAATGTATGTTACCAATTGAACGACATCTATTGCAGGATAAATCAATGTTAAAGTTTACATAGCTGGCCATATATGGATGTTAAATGTTACTTTATGGGTTGTTTATGTAGGCTTTTTCTAACCCATCGCTTTCTACTACATATAATAATATGATTCAATTACATCTTTACATTAATATATTTAATTTATAACTCCAAAAATGGCCCTTTTAAATCAATCAAAAGTGAACAAGTTTGAGCATGTGTCCATTATCAGCATGAATTAGAAAACAATCATTGATAAGCAGCTTAAACTTCTTGAATTCAACCATTATTGGGTTCAAATACACATTTAGATTTGTGAACAGCCATCCACAACAACCACAAACCGTAAGGCACAAATAGCTAAATGAGAGAGCAGCAGTGGTGTAATCTACATATCGCCGTAGACTACACCACTACTGTCATCATTACCTCCAAGCGCTTATTCAAGTTGGATAATCTTTGGATGCAGACAGTAGCCGCACCATTGGAAGACATAGCTTGGACTTTAGCCTACAAAAGCTTATTCCTGCTCTTTTCCCGCGATCCATAGTGGTCTCATAGTGGTCTCTGAGTTGTGGTCAGACTCGCTCAGGTGGAACAAACTGAAACATGCTCCTTTTTTCAATGCTGATTTGAATGTCATTGAGGAAACAGACAAGTGTCAAAGATATATTTTAGCAAACATCCTTTCTGAATTTAAAAGTAATCCTCGAAGTAATCATCTAGTTTTTTCAAAAGTATCTGTAATCTGATTACAATATTTTAGCTGGTAATGTAACGGATTACAGTTACTGTTCTTTTTTTTTTAAATCCCTTACATGTAACAGATTACATGTAATCTGTTACTCCCCAACCCTGACTAATGTATAATTGATGTTGATGCCAAAACTGGGACTGTGTCTGACATCCATGTCTGTCCGTCTGTGTTTCAGGTGAGAAGGGAGACACCTGTGTTAACTGTTTCTCCAGCGGCAGCAGTGTCTCTGGAGAAATAGGCCCTCCCGGACCTCCTGGGCTCCCAGGTAAGACTGCACCCCTCTCACCTGGTCACCTATCTCTCTACTTGGTTCTGTATATTCTCACCAGGTAGGACCAAGTTGAGAGGAGAAACCAGATAGCTGATTTGTCAATGTGCAGGCCACCGTAACACAATACTCTACATAACACCTCTCTCTCATCCTTTTCTCCCCCGCCTCCTCTTCTCCCTCTCTCCTCCCTCTCTCCTCCTCCCTCAGGTGTACCAGGAAGACCAGGGTCTAAAGGTGACAGAGGATTCCCAGGTGGCCCAGGGCCCTCAGGTTCTTCTGTAAGTACTTATTGCTTTTAATTTCCTACTTCCTGTTTACAACCCCCCACTTCCTGTTTTCAAACCCACACAATTCTAGGGACTAATGTTTTGGATTGTATTATTGTTCAACATAAGAACATTGGATTTAGCCCTACCTAGCTCATGTTGACACTGGCTTGAAGTTGGTTTGAAACTGTGTCTACACTTAGAATAACTTTATAGTAGGCTAACCTAGAGGCTGACTGACTAATTTAGGGCCTGTTTCCCGGACAACAATTAGAGAATCTCCATTGAAAATGCTTTTTAGTCTAGGATTAGACTTAATCCGTGTCCTAGAAACTGTCCTTAAGTGTCTATAATAGCCTTGATAGTGTCTAACTGACCCCTCCATCCTTCCATCTCTCTTTCCTCTATCCCGCTCTCTCCCCCAGGGTTTGCCCGGTCCCCAGGGTGCTCCTGGTTTCCCAGGAGAGAAGGGTGACCCAGGTGAGGCTACTGCTGTGGATGGGGTGAGCGGAGACAAGGGAGACACAGGGTTTCCCGGACCCCCTGGCCTGCCTGGTCTGGACGGAAGACCTGGTCGCGATGGAGGTCCTGGAGCTCCTGGACCCAAAGGAACATCTGTGAGTAGCAATGTTTTCCTCTTTCTCCCCTTCATCCCTCCAGTTATCATTCATCCCTCCCTCCCTTCATCCATCCATCCCATCCAACTGTTCTTCACTCCCTCCATTTCTCCTTGACTCTATCCCTCTTTCCATCCATCCATCCCTTCACCTTTTCTCTATCCCTCCATCCCTACCTCTATTCCTCCATCCAACCATCCATCCATCCCTTCACCTTTTCTCTTTCCCTCCATCCCTACCTAGCGCATAGGGCATTGGGCCAGTAACCGAAAGGTTGCTGATCGAATCCCCGAGCTGACAAGGTAAAGATCTTTCCTTCTGCCCCTGAGCAAGGCAGTTAACCCACTGTTCCCCGGATACCGAAGATGTGGATGTCAATTATGGCAGCCCCCCGCACCTCTCTGATTCAGAGTGGTTGGGTTAAATGCGGAAGACAGATTTCAGTTAAATACATTCAGTTGTACAACTGAAAAGGTATCCCCCTTTCCCTTACCTCCATCCAACCATCCATCCATCCATCCATCCATCTCTCCCACAACATAGCATTCTATATTAACCTCTCACTTTCTCTCTCTCTATCTCTCTCTCTCTCTCACACACACTCACACTCTCTCTCTCTCTCTCTCTCTCTCTCTCTCTCGCGCTCTCTCTCTCTCTCTCTGCAGGGATCTCTATTATTGAAGGGTGAGCGAGGACCTCCAGGTGAGCCCGGTTTGCAGGGTCTCCCAGGTGACAGGGGTGCCACCGGATCCCCAGGCTTCGGCCCCCAGGGGCCCCCCGGAGAGAAGGGTGTCCAAGGTGTCTCAGGGAGAACGGGAACACCTGGAGCACCAGGTGAGATACGTTGGTTGATATTCTTGAAGACCAGGGATGTAGTAATTCAAATGTTGATAAAAGTGAGATACATTAACATATGATGTCCAGGGATGTTGTGTTAGTGATTTTCGTTATCATACTTTTGCCATTAGCTGTGCCTGGCATCGACGACTACAACTGGTTACCATTATCTTTGCCTGGCATCGATGACAACAACTGGTAACCATTATCTTTGCCTGGCATCGACGACTACAACTGGTTACCATTATCTTTGCCTGGCATCAACATCTACAACTGGTTACCATTATCTTTGCCTGACATCGATGACAACAACTGGTTACCATTATCTTTGCCTGGCATCAACGACTACAACTGGTTACCATTATCTTTGCCTGACATTGACGACTACAACTGGTTACCATTATCTTTGCCTGACATCGACGACTACAACTGGTTACCATTATCTTTGTCTGGCATCGATGACAACAACTGGTTACCATTATCTTTGCCTGACATCGACGACTACAACTGGTTACCATTATCTTTGCCTGGCATCGACGACTACAACTGGTTACCATTAGCTTTGTCTGGCATCGACGACTGCAACTGGTTACCATTATCTTTGCCTGACATCGATGACAACAACTGGTTACCATTATCTTTGCCTGACATCGATGACAACAACTGGTTACCATTATCTTTGCCTGACATTGATGACTACAACTGGTTACCATTATCTTTGCCTGGCATCGACGACTGCAATTGGTTACCATTATCTTTGCCTGGCATCGATGACAACAACTGGTTACCATTATCTTTGCCTGGCATCGATGACAACAACTGGTTACCATTATCTTTGCCTGGCATCGACGACTGCAACTGGTTACCATTATCTTTGCCTGGCATCGATGACAACAACTGGTTACCATTATCTTTGCCTGACATCGATGACAACAACTGGTTACCATTAGCTTTGTCTGGCATCGACGACTGCAACTGGTTACCATTATCTTTGCCTGACATCGATGACAACAACTGGTTACCATTATCTTTGCCTGGCATTGATGACTACAACTGGTTACCATTATCTTTGCCTGGCATCGACGACTGCAATTGGTTACCATTATCTTTGCCTGGCATCGATGACAACAACTGGTTACCATTATCTTTGCCTGACATCGATGACAACAACTGGTTACCATTAGCTTTGTCTGGCATCGACGACTGCAACTGGTTACCATTATCTTTGCCTGGCATCGATGACAACAACTGGTTACCATTATCTTTGCCTGACATTTACGACTGCAACTGGTTACCATTATCTTTGCCTGACATCGATGACAACAACTGGTTACAATTATCTTTGCCTGACATCGACGACTACAACTGGTTACCATTATCTTTGCCTGGCATCAACATCTACAACTGGTTACCATTATCTTTGCCTGGCATCAACATCTACAACTGGTTACCATTATCTTTGCCTGGCATCAACGTCTACAACTGGTTACCATTATCTTTGTCTGGCATCGACGACTACAACTGGTTACCATTATCTTTGCCTGACATCGATGACAACAACTGGTTACCATTATCTTTGCCTGGCATTGACGACTGCAACTGGTTACCATTATCTTTGTCTGGCTACGACGACTACAACTGGTTACCATTATCTTTGCCTGACATCGATGACAACAACTGGTTACCATTATCTTTGCCTGGCATCGACGACTGCAACTGGTTACCATTATCTTTGCCTGACATCGACGACTACAACTGGTTACCATTATCTTTGTCTGGCATCGACGACTACAACTGGTTACCATTATCTTTGCCTGGCATCGACGACTACAACTGGTTACCATTATCTTTGCCTGACATCGATGACAACAACTGGTTACCATTATCTTTGCCTGACATCGATGAGAACAACTGGTTACCATTATCTTTGCCTGGCATCGATAACAACAACTGGTTACCATTATCTTTGCCTGACATCGACGACTGCAACTGGTTCCATTATCTTTGTCTGGCATCGACGACTACAACTGGTTACCATTATCTTTGCCTGGCATCGACGACTGCAACTGGTTACCATTATCTTTGCCTGACATCGACGACTACAACTGGTTACCATTATCTTTGTCTGGCATCGACGACTACAACTGGTTACCATTATCTTTGCCTGGCATCGACGACTACAACTGGTTACCATTATCTTTGCCTGGCATCGACGACTACAACTGGTTACCATTATCTTTGCCTGGCATCGACGTCTACAACTGGTTACCATTATCTTTGCCTGGCATCGACGACAACAACTGGTTACCGTTATCTTTGCCTGGCATCGATGACAACAACTGGTTACCATTATCTTTGCCGGGCATCAACGTCTACAACTGGTTACCATTATCTTTGCCTGACATTGATGACAACAACTGGTTACCATTATCTTTGCCTGGCATCGACGACTACAACTGGTTACCATTATCTTTGCCTGGCATCGACGACAACAACTGGTTACCATTATCTTTGCCTGGCATCGATGACAACAACTTGTTACCATTATCTTTGCCTGGCATCGACGACTACAACTGGTTACCATTATCTTTGCCTGGCATCGATGACAACAACTGGTTACCATTATCTTTGCCTGACATCAACGACAACAACTGGTTACCATTATCTTTGCCTGGCATCGATGACAACAACTGGTTACCATTATCTTTGCCTGACATCGATGACAACAACTGCTGTTCTTCTATGACTACAACTCTTGTACCCCAACTCCCTAATCTCTGACCCTTGACCTCTGACCTGTAGGAGGTAAAGGGGAGCCGGGTCAGACGATAGCAGAGAAGGGCCTCCCAGGACCCCGAGGACAGGATGGAGACCCCGGTCTACCTGGAAACCCAGGTAGATAACACCTGTACCTGCACAGGTCTTACACTTACCTGGATGGATAGAATTGGTAGTTTAGCTTTCATCCACAATGATGATGGAGGTAACAGACAGATGTTTGGTGTTGTTTGGGGTAATATTTGATGTAATTCTATGAGGTATACACACATGTGAACTGTTTAGTAGTAGTGTTGTAAATGTTTGCCAAAACTAAGTCTTCACTTCCGTGTCAACAGGTAACCCCGGCGGGCCAGGACAGCCCGGTTTCCCCGGGTCACCAGGTCCCAAGGGTGATCCTGGCCTCTCTGGCATCGGACTGCCAGGACCCCCCGGAGCTAAAGGTAAACACTAAATACCTGAACAGGTACAGTCTCACCTTTATGGTTATAATACAAACTCCAAGGTCCAGATTAAGCCTAGCCCTGGACTAAGAAGCGTTTTCAATTAAGAATCTCTATTTAATATGCTTTTCGGTCTAGCACTAGGCTTAAGACCCTGTCAGACGCACAGAATGGACCAGCCACAATGTCACTCTTAGCATCATAGCACAGAGTTATTTTAGTTTTTTACAGTAGTGCCTTATAGATTACTATACTATTATCATTATCACTGACCTGTCATCTCACCTGTCCATGCCTGCAGGATTCCCTGGCTCACCTGGTTTGCCAGGTGGTCCCGGAGCTCCAGGTAGACCAGGTGTGGACGGGTTCCCCGGACAGCCAGGTGCACCTGGAGCTAAGGTACAACCCCACTACTACTACTGTAGATACAGATTAACTCTACTACTGTAGAGACAGACTAACTCTACTACTATAGATACAGACTAACTCTACTACTATAGATACAGATTAACTCTACTACTGTAGATACAGATTAACTCTACTACTATAGATACAGATTAACTCTACTACTATAGATACAGATTAACTCTACTACTGTAGATACAGATTAACTCTACTACTATAGATACAGATAGATTAACTCTACTACTATAGATACAGATAGATTAACTCTACTAGTATAGATACAGATTAACTCTACTACTATAGATACAGATTAACTCTACTACTGTAGATACAGATTAACTCTACTACTGTAGATACAGACTAACTCTACTACTATATATACAGATTAACTCTACTACTATATATACAGATTAACTCTACTACTATAGATACAGATTAACTCTACTACTGTAGATACAGACTAACTCTTCTACTGTAGATACAGATTAACTCTACTACTGTAGATACATATTAACTCTACTACTATAGATACAGATTAACTCTACTACTATAGATACAGATTAACTCTACTACTGTAGATACAGATTAACTCTACTACTATAGATACAGATTAACTCTACTACTGTAGATACAGATTATCTCTAATACTATAGATACAGACTAACACTACTACTGTAGATACAGACTAACTCTACTACTATATATACAGATTAACTCTACTACTATAGATACAGATTAACTCTACTACTATATATACAGATTAACTCTACTACTATATATACAGATTAACTCTACTACTGTAGATACAGACTAACTCTTCTACTGTAGATACAGATTAACTCTTCTACTGTAGATACAGATTAACTCTACTACTGTAGATACAGATTAACTCTACTACTGTAGATACAGATTAACTCTACTACTGTAGATACAGACTAACTCTTCTACTGTAGATACAGATTAACTCTACTACTGTAGATACAGACTAACTCTTCTACTGTAGATACAGATTAACTCTACTACTGTAGATACAGATTAACTCTACTACTGTAGATACAGACTAACTCTTCTACTGTAGATACAGATTAACTCTACTACTGTAGATACAGATTAACTCTACTACTATAGATATAGATTAACTATACTACTTTAGAGACAGACAGCCAGGTGGACCCGGAGTTAAGTTGCTTACCACATCCCCACTACTGTATATGGACTTAATTACAGTCATTTACATGTACAGCTATGAGAATCCAAACTAGATAACATAGGATCGAGTGAAGCGTAACAGCAAATGTAGACCTAGTTATCTGACAGACACAGTTGACTCTGTTAACATTTGTCTGTGTTTGTATATTCATTGAAGTTTTTCTCTGTGTGTGTGTGTGATAGGGAGAGCCAGGCTTCGGGCTGCCAGGTCCCCAGGGATCCCCAGGCTTCCCCGGAGATAAAGGATTACCTGGACCCAAAGGAGACTCTGGTTTCCCTGGCAACCCCGGCTTGCCAGGACGATCCGGCTTTGACGGCGGCCCTGGTGCCAAAGGTACGGTTCCAACTTCTGATGGCGTGGTCGGCTGGAGTTTGGCTCTTAGAAACGCTGACATTGTGGGGTTGATTCCCACATCGGTCACCTAATGTATACTGACTACGTGTGTGTCCGTGGTTTCGAATTAAAGTCCTTTTTAAGATGACTATGTTATTATATACTCTCTTCATACGTCAACAATATCATACTATAATCGAGGCAAATTCTTTCTGTGATGATTTTTCCAGACACAGATTAAGCCTAGTTCTAGACTTAAAGCCTGCTCAATGGAGAACCTTCAATAAAAATGATCTTTAGTCCAGTTATAGAGTATTTTATTAGCTAGCCAGTTCGTTGGTATTGCTATATTTTGTGGTCTGTACCTGTCTATCTGTCTGTCTCCCAGGTGACTCTGGTATCCCTGGTAGACCCGGAGCCCGTGGCCCTCAAGGATCACCCGCCATCGGCTCTCAGGGTGACCCCGGCCCTGTCGGACCCCCAGGACCTATTGGTGCTCCAGGTAAGCCTTATAACAACAAACAGAACAGAGCTGACCTTTGACTAGCTGATTGATTAGAGATCGATAGTGTTTGAGTCTGATATTGAGATTAAGATTGCTGGCATTGATTGAGATTTGAGATTGATAGAGATTAATTCTGATAGATATATTGATTGGAGATTGAGTGATAGAATTTGATTGAGATTGGTAGCATTTATATGTGGTTGCAGCAGACCTTCTAGTATCACCATTATGTAGATGCAATGCTAAGAATTGTTATCATATTAAACATATGCAAAAGGAAAATCCATGTAATATGTATATTTATGCTGCATTTTAAAACCATAGTTATCCTGTTGTTTTTAACAGGTTATCTTGTGTTTGAGATGACTGAATATGTGTTCTCCAGAATGGATTGCCTGAGTCACACAGTGTTATGTGCATGGTCACCCTAAGGTCTCTTATATTAATGTTAATGATGTATCTCAGTGGGCTGGCTATGTGGTTGAAGCTATGTTGTCACACTAGTTATTACGCAGGTAACACCACCCCACTGCAAGGCTTTTGAGCACCAAAGGGTTTGCAAACAGTTTGTAAGTGGTTCACCTGTAAAGGGTTTATTTGTTGAGCACTGAATGATGTCAACATGGCGATAGCATGTCTCTATGGGGGGATCCTGTCTCAGAGAGATGCATTGTGGATTATCAGTCAGCGACGGTAACCGAACCCTGATCTTGGGAGTTCACTCTTTCTTTGTCTTCTCACCTCACAACAGTCTTTTCTATTCTTCTTTTGTGTGTTGTCGATGTCTCTTTGGCAAATTCCACTTGTGTAGCTGTCAGCTATCACCCACCCGCACAATTCCACAAGTCTACCTTTCCTGCATTTGTTCTCCTCACTTAAACACAATTTACCTTTCTGGTTCAAGCCAAAACCTCACCAATAACTTCATACTCTCCTCTACCTGGCTAGTACACAAAACAACTTACTAAGCAGTCAGCTCCACCCAGGGCTCAGTTCCGAAGGCTCTTTCCTCATGTATGTTGTGTTGGATAGACCTAGGACATCACCCCCCTTCCCCACATCTCTTTCTCATTCTTCGATCCACTCCATCCTTCCATCAGCTCTATTTTGAACCTTTGCCCTGCTTACCTGCCGCTCTCTGAACTTATGACCTCAAGGAAGAAAGGTATTGTACCGCAGCCTATCTGAACTAAAGTCTCTTTTTGGCAGCTGATTGGTTAATTGGTACTGTATTTCTGTGTGATTGGTTGATTGGTTTAGGGACTGTACTTCTGTTCTGCGTGACATTACTCCAGCTATGAGGTAATGATATACAGTTAGGTTATTTTATTCTGGACTGACATATGGGACCTTTACAATGTGTTGAATAGTCACTAGATTCCACTAGCACTGTAAGTCAAACTCAAAAAGCTTTATTGTCCTTCAAATTTCCATAAGACAGAATTCTTTTGTTGTTGCATTTGACAAAATTGACTTTCTGTGATGTCATAGATGAGGAACAGATGCTGATCAGAAAGTGAGAATCTGTCCTGACACTGTCCTTGATTCTCGGCGTTGCAGGATACTCAGGCAACAATGGAGAGAAGGGAGACCCCGGTCTTCCTGGCTCGGGCATTACAGGGTTGCCAGGAGACAGAGGAAGTCCTGGTTTCCCCGGCAGCCCCGGGGAAGTTGGACCTCAGGGTAACCCCGGTGGCCCTGGCCGCGATGGAATACCTGGCCCGCCTGGTAAGATAACGTCAACCATTTCTGATCTATGGCAGCATTTACCCAGGAGCCCAAATCTGATATTTTGTTCAATTATTGGTCTTTTGACCAATCGGATCAGATCTTTTGCCAATAATCAGGCAAAAGATCAGAAAGAGTTTTACACAGACAGCCCAATTCTGATCTTTTGCCCAATTAATGGCAAAAAAATCTGATCTGATTGGTCAAAAGACCAATTAGTGGCATGAGATCAGAATTGGGCTGCCTGTGTAAACACAGCCTATATGTCTGTTTCAGTCTCTGTCTAATTATCAATGTCTTTCTGTGTTATGTATGTACGGATGGCCCAGTAAGATATTATTTTCAGTTCGACATCTCTGACTGACTATTTACACGTCATGCTTGCTATTCTCCGACTACATCCTAAATGGAATCCATTTCCCTTTATAGTGCACTACTTTTGATAAGAGCCCTGGTCAAAAGTAGTGGGAATAGGCTGTCATTTGGGACGCATGCTCTGACTTCCAGTAAAGACCCAAAGTAACCTGTGTTGATGGGAAGATGCCAGTCAGAAGATCTGTGTTGATGGGAGGAGGCCAGTCAGAAGATCTGTAACCTGTGTTGATGGGAAGATGCCAGTCAGAAGATTTGTAATCTCTGTTGATGGGAGGAGGCCAGTCAGAAGATCTGTAACCTGTGTTGATGGGAAGATGCCAGTCAGAAGATTTGTAATCTCTGTTGATGGGAGGAGGCCAGTCAGAAGATCTGTAACCTGTGTTGATGGGAAGATGTGTAACCTGTGTTGATGGGAAGATGCCAGTCAGAAGATCTGTGTTGATGGGAAGATGCCAGTCAGAAGATCTGTGTTGATGGGAAGATGCCAGTCAGAAGATCTGTGTTGATGGGAAGATGCCAGTCAGAAGATCTGTGTTGATGGGAAGATGCCAGTCAGAAGATCTGTAACCTGTCTCCTCTCTCTCTATTTTGTTTTTATTTTCTGTTTGACGTGTTTGACTGACTGTCTACATATTATGCTTGTTGCTCCATCTCTGACTTCCAGAAAGGTGCTAACCTACCTCTCTGTCTTTCAACAGGTGGTAAAGGAGACATGGGTGTAATGGGAACTCCTGGATCTCTGGGATCCCCTGGCAACCCCGGAGGGCCCGGCTTCCCTGGACCTAAAGGCAGCTACACACACACACACACAAAAGCACACACCTAAAGGGACTGCTACTATATAGACCATGGAGTCATAGGACAGCAGTCGCAATAGATCCACATATGACCAAGATCACACAGATGCCAGGTCTTACAATCAAACAAACTAGTCCTAAACATCTGCTGCATTAGCTATAAGGAACCCACACACACACATAAACACACACGTGTTAGTACTGTACGTGTCTTGGGTAATAGACCCTCTGACCCTGAGTGTCTCCTTCCTCCAGGTGACGATGGTTTCCCAGGGCGACCAGGTGGGACCGGCAGTCCAGGTCTGAAGGGAGACAGGGGAGACCCCGGTCTCGTAGGACTCCCAGGTCCCAGCCACTCTCCCACTTCAATCAAGGGAGCCAAAGGAGATGCAGGAGAACCAGGTACGTCTGTTTGTCGGTCGGTCGGTCGGTCTGTCTGTCTGTCTGTCTGTCTGTCTGTCTGTCTGTCTGTCTGTCTGTCTGTCTGTCTGTCTGTCTGTCTGTCTGTCTGTCTGTCTGTCTGTCTGTCTGTCTGTCTGTCTGTCTGTCTGTCTGTCTGTCTGTCTGTCTGTCTGTCTGTCTGTCTGTCTGTCTGTCTGTCTGTCTGTCTGTCTGTCTGTCTGTCTGTCTGTCTGTCTGTCTGTCTGTCTGTCTGTCTGTCTGTCTGTCTGTCTGTCTGTCTGTCTGTCTGTCATAATGACTATAAAATGCAGGATTTTAGTAAATTAAAGGGTGCCCAATGGTGCTCTGCTGGGCACTACCATAATAAATCTAGGCACCTCTGCAAATGTGATGAATGTAGAAGTTCTCCCCAGTGTAGAAGAAAGACTTTCACTCAGCAAAGATGGATACCCAGCTCTTGTTTGATATGTTTACTGCTATTGCTGAAACACTGTCCTGTCTATCTGGCTGTCTGACTGTCTAACCATCCTGTCTCTGTGCTGTGTAGGTTTGCGAGGTCAGCCAGGTCAGAAGGGTATTTCCGGTCTCCCTGGAGACACTGGTATATCAGGACAGGATGGAAGACCTGGGTTCCCTGGACCTCAAGGTATAGTAAAGTCATCCCATAGTAGTCATCCTATAGTAAAGTCATCCTATAGTAGTCATCCTATAGTAAAGTCATCCCATAGTAGTCATCCCATAGTAAAGTCATCCTATAGTAGTCATCCTATAGTAAAGTCATCCTATAGTAAAGTCATCCTATAGTAAAGTCATCCTATAGTAGTCATCCTATAGTAAAGTCATCCTATAGTAGTCATCCTATAGTAAAGTCATCCCATAGTAGTCATCCTATAGTAGTCATCCTATAGTAGTCATCCTATAGTAAAGTCATCCTATAGTAGTCATCCTATAGTAAAGTCATCCCATAGTAGTCATCCTATAGTAGTCATCCTATAGTAGTCATCCTATAGTAGTCATCCTATAGTAAAGTAATCCTATAGTAAAGTCATCCTATAGTAGTCATCCTATAGTAAAGTCATCCTATAGTAAAGTCATCCTATAGTAAAGTCATCCTATAGTAAAGTCATCCTATAGTACAGTCATCCTATAGTAAAGTCATAATACAGTAATCCTATAGTACAGTCATCCTATAGTAAAGTCATCCCATAGTAGTCATCCTATAGTAAAGTCATCCCATAGTAGTCATCCTATAGTAAAGTCATCCTATAGTAAAGTCATCCTATAGTAGTCATCCTATAGTAGTCATCCTATAGTAGTCATCCTATAGTACAGTCATCTTATAATACAGTTATCCTATAGTAAAGTCATCCTATAGTAGTCATCCTATAGTACAGTCATCTTATAATACAGTCATCCTATAGTAGTCATCCTATAGTAAAGTCATCCTATAGTAGTCATCCTATAGTACAGTCATCTTATAATACAGTCATCCTATAGTAGTCATCCTATAGTAAAGTCATCCTATAGTAAAGTCATCCTATAGTAAAGTCATCCTGTAGTAGTCATCCTGTAGTAGTCATCCTGTAGTAAAGTTATCTTATAATACAGTTATCCTATAGTAAAGTCATCCTATAGTAGTCATCCTATAGTACAGTCATCCTATAGTACAGTCATCCTATAGTACAGTCATCCTATAGTAAAGTCATCATATAGTAAAGTCATCCTATTCTAGTCATCCTATTCTAGTCATCCTATAGTAAAGTAATCCTATAATACAGTCATCCTATAGTACAGTCATCCTATAGTAGTCATCCTGTAGTACAGTCATCCTATAGTAAAGTTATCCTATAATACAGTCATCCTACCTAGAGATCTTACTTGATAACGTTTCCTGTTGACTTCAATGTGCCGTTCACATATTAATTATTTCATTATTAGTGTCTTGCATCTTCAGATACGCCCAACCAACATGCGCTTATAAAATACCTATATCTCAATTTGTCATTCAGCACCAGAATGTTCTCCATAATGTCCTCTACTGAACAATCACTCCTAACATCCTCTTTCCATTGTGCTCAGGTCCCAAACGAGACCTCTAATGTCATGTATTGATGATGTACCATTCTTTACGTAATATCTCCAGGTCCCAAAGGAGACATGGGTATCCCTGGAGTATCAGGCTCACCAGGAAGCCAAGGACTTAAAGGCAACATGGGAGAGATGGGCTTCCCAGGTGGGCGTCAGCCAGCCGATAACCCCATATCTCCACCATCACCATCATGTTCTATAACCTCATATCCCCACCATCATGTTCTATAACCTCATATCATCACCATCATGTTGTATAACCTCATATCATCACCATCATGTTCTATAACCTCATATCATCACCATCATGTTCTATAACCTCATATCATCACCATCATGTTCTATAACCTCATATCATCACCATCATGTTGTATAACCTCAAATCATAACCATCATGTTCTATAACCTCATATCATCACCATCATGTTCTATAACCTCATATCATCACCATCATGTTGTATAACCTCATATCATCACCATCATGTTCTATAACCTCATATCATCACCATCATGTTCTATAACCTCATAACATCACCATCATGTTCTATAACCTCATAGCATCACCATCATGTTGTATAACCTCATATCATCACCATCATGTTGTATAACCTCATATCATAACCATCATGTTCTATAACCTCATATCATCACCATCATGTTCTATAACCTCATATCATCACCATCATGTTCTATAACCTCATATCATCACCATCATGTTGTATAACCTCATATCATCACCATCATGTTCTATAACCTCATATCATCACCATCACGTTGTATAACCTCATATCATCACCATCACCATCATGTTCTATAACCTCATACCATCACCATCATGTTCTATAACCTCATATCATCACCATCATGTTCTATAACCTCATATCATCACCATCACCATCATGTTGTATAACCTCATATCATCACCATCATGTTCTATAACCTCATATCATCACCATCATGTTCTATAACCTCATATCATCACCATCATGTTCTATAACCTCATATCATCACCATCATGTTGTATAACCTCATATCATCACCATCATGTTCTATAACCTCATATCATCACCATCACGTTGTATAACCTCATATCATCACCATCACCATCATGTTCTATAACCTCATATCATCACCATCATGTTCTATAACCTCATATCATCACCATCATGTTCTATAACCTCATATCATCACCATCATGTTCTATAACCTCATATCATCACCATCATGTTCTATAACCTCCCATCATCACCATCATGTTCTATAACCTCATATCATCACCATCATGTTCTATAACCTCATATCATCACCATCATGTTCTATAACCTCATATCATCACCATCATGTTCTATAACCTCATATCATCACCATCATGTTGTATAACCTCATATCATCACCATCATGTTGTATAACCTCATATCATCACCATCATGTTGTATAACCTCATATCATCACCATCATGTTCTATAACCTCATATCATCACCATCATGTTCTATAACCTCATATCATAACCATCATGTTCTATAACCTCATATCATCACCATCATGTTCTATATCCTCATAGCATCACCATCATGTTCTATAACCTCATATCATCACCATCATGTTCTATAACCTCATATCATCACCATCATGTTCTATAACCTCATATCATCACCATCATGTTGTATAACCTCATACCATCACCATCATGTTCTATAACCTCATATCATCACCATCATGTTCTATAACCTCATATCATCACCATCATGTTCTATAACCTCATATCATCACCATCACCATCATGTTGTATAACCTCATATCATTACCATCATGTTCTATAACCTCATATCATCACCATCATGTTCTATAACCTCATATCATCACCATCATGTTCTATAACCTCATACCATCCCCATCATGTTCTATAACCTCATATCATCACCATCATGTTCTATAACCTCATATCATCACCATCATGTTCTATAACCTCATATCATCACCATCATGTTCTATAACCTCATATCATCACCATCATGTTCTATAACCTCATATCATCACCATCATGTTGTATAATCTCATATCATCACCATCATGTTGTATAACCTCATATCATCACCATCATGTTCTATAACCTCATATCATCACCATCATGTTCTATAACCTCATATCATCACCATCATGTTGTATAACCTCATATCATCACCATCATGTTGTATAACCTCATATCATCACCATCATGTTCTATAACCTCATATCATTACCATCATGTTCTATAACCTCATATCATCACCATCATGTTCTATAACCTCATATCATCACCATCATGTTCTATAACCTCATACCATCACCATCATGTTCTATAACCTCATATCATTACCATCATGTTCTATAACCTCATATCATCACCATCATGTTGTATAATCTCATATCATCACCATCATGTTCTATAACCTCATACCATCACCATCATGTTCTATAACCTCATATCATCACCATCATGTTGTATAACCTCATATCATCACCATCATGTTGTATAACCTCATATCATCACCATCATGTTCTATAACCTCATATCATCACCATCATGTTCTATAACCTCATATCATCACCATCATGTTCTATAACCTCATATCATCACCATCATGTTCTATATCCTCATATCATCACCATCATGTTCTATAACCTCATATCATCACCATCATGTTCTATAACCTCATATCATCACCATCATGTTCTATAACCTCATATCATCACCATCACCATCATGTTCTATAACCTCATATCATCACCATCATGTTGTATAACCTCATATCATCACCATCATGTTCTATAACCTCATATCATCACCATCATGTTCTATAACCTCATATCATCACCATCATGTTCTATAACCTCATATCATCACCATCATGTTGTATAACCTCATATCATCACCATCATGTTCTATAACCTCATATCATCACCATCATGTTCTATAACCTCATATCATCACCATCATGTTGTATAACCTCATATCATCACCATCATGTTCTATAACCTCATATCATCACCATCATGTTCTATAACCTCATATCATCACCATCATGTTCTATATCCTCATATCATCACCATCATGTTGTATAAATTCCCATATCCACTCTGCACCACCATGGTTTGTTTATTCTCTTGTCACTTTTATATTTTATTCACTAAATGCAATAAATAATTATAAAATGTGTTTAAAGACTCCCCATAACCCCTTAGACTCGGCCACTCTCAACCGTCTAACACACTCCTGTTGATATAAACCCATTATGAATTGATATGCCTGAATAATTTTCTGTGTCCCGTAATTCTGTAACAGTTTAGTGATGGAAAATAGACACTGATAGATGAATCACAGTTTAGAGTGTTGTCAGTGAACCGATTGATAGATGAATCACAGTTAGTGTTGTCAGTGAACCGATTGATAGATGAATCACAGTTAGAGTGTTGTCAGTGAACCGATTGATAGATGAATCACAGTTAGAGTGTTGTCAGTGAACTGATTGATAGATGAATCACAGTTAGAGTGTTGTCAGTGAACTGATTGATAGATGAATCACCGTTAGAGTGTTGTGAATGAACTCTATTTGGCCAACTGCGCTAATCTTATTGTCCATTTATGATGATGTCACAGGACCCACAGGAGCGAAAGGAACTCCAGGTCAGCTAGGTCAGTCGGGTGTACCGGGTAGTTCAGGAGCACCAGGGTTCCCCGGAGCTAAAGGAGACCCAGGTTCCCCCGGATTTGGTGCCACAGGAGCTACAGGTCCCAAGGTATGGAAATGACTTTAGAACCATCATAGAACCATGGGTTCCTTTATGCTTGAATCTTTATCTCTCCAGGTTTAGATTAGTTATTTGAGTATTTTGTAGTGAACTGTCTACTCAATATGAATGAGATTTGTAATATATAGAAAAGTGCTATATTGATGAAGTTGTTATCTTTATTATCAGTAGTTGTAGAGCTAGTACTGTTAGTTTTACTTTCAATATTAGATAAATGACTGTTCTCTATCTATAATGTAACTTTATTCCTCTCTCTCTCTCTCTCTCTCTCTCTCTCACACTCATTCTCACACACTCTCACACACAGGGTGAGCCCGGTCGGTCGGGATTCCCCGGACAAAATGGAGTGAAAGGAACTCCCGGCACACCAGGTCTTCCAGGGTTTCCCGGCAGCCCCGGAGCCAAAGGCGACCCCGGCCTCCCAGGATTCCAAGGTACGCTTCCGGTAACTAACGGTTACGGTGCTAACCACCAGTGCTGGATAGTAGAAAATCCAGGAATAGTGTCATTAAATCTGTCCGTCTGTCTTTATGGTAATTCATTTAGGTTCTCCCGGTATTCCCGGGCCTAAGGGTCTGGATGGTACCCCTGGTAACCCCGGTCCCGCCGGAGGCCCCGGCAGACCGGGAGAGAATGGCCGTGCCGGATCACCTGGGTTCCCAGGCGACAAGGGTCAGGCAGGTCGCGACGGAATCCCTGGACCAGCGGGAGTCAAAGGAGACCAAGGTAGGTGGCGTAGTCACAGGAGAAAACGACATTACCCATGAGACAGTTCTCATCACTGAGTTGTGCTTGTCATGGTGATATTACGCAGAAAGACCATGTACTTGTATAATGGTATGACTATTCTCTTTCAAATCTCTTTGAAAATGAAGATTCTTCCAAAATGTGTTATATAATAGTTGGATGTCTAAATCTCACTCTTCTTTTTTCCCATGATCTTCTTCTCTTCCAGGTCTTTCTGGTTTCGGCGGCC
>NC_138308.1:89391160-89448660 GCF_965601325.2 Salmo salar
TTTCCAATTGTGATCCAATTACGATCTTGTCTCATCGCTGCAACTCCCCAACCCGGCTCAGAAGGCGAAGGTCGAGTCATGCGTCTTCCGAAACATGACCCGTCAAACCGCGCTTCTTAACACCTGCTCAGTTAACTTGGAAGCCAGCTGTACCAAAGTGTCAGAGGAAACAGCGTTCAACTGACGCCCGAAGTCAGTCTGCAGGCGTCCCGCCGCCACAAGGAGTCGCTAGAGTGCGATGAGCCAAGTAAAGCCCCCCCCCGGGCCAAACCCTCCCCTAACCCGGACAACGCTGGGCCAAACCCTCCCCTAACCCGGACAACGCTGGGCCAAACCCTCCCCTAACCCGGACAACGCTGGGCCAATTGTCCGCCGCTCTATGGGACTTGCGGTCACGACCAGTTGTGACACAGCCTGGGATCGAACCCAGGTCTGTAGTGAAGCCTCACTGCGATGCAGTGCCTTAGACACTGCGTCACTCGGGAGACTGTCACAGGGGTCGTAAAATGGAGACCAAGGCGCAGCGTGTAGAGTTGCTCATTGTTACTTTATTTTATGAGAACACTTAAACAAAATAACAAAACGACAGCCAACAGTTCCGTAAGGTACTCAGATAAAACGGAAAACAACTACCCACAACCCCAAAGGAAAAACAGGCTGCCTAAGTATGGCTTCCAATCAGAGACAACGAAAAACACCTGCCTCTGACTGGAAACCATACCCGGCCAAACATGAAAACCAACACATAGAAAATGATAACTAGAACAAACCCACATAGAAACAGAAAACCCAAAATACCTACAAAACAACCCCCCTGCCACGCCCTGACCATTCTACTATGGCAAATTACCTCTTTCACTGGTCAGGATGTGACAGAGACCTATTTTTTATACATTTGCAAAAATGTTTTTGCTTTGTCATTATGGGGTATTGTGTGTAGATTGATGAGGAACATTTTTTATTTAACCATTTTACAATAAGGCTGTAACATAACAAAATGTAGAAAAGGGGAAGGGGTCTGAATACTTTCCGAATGCACTGTGGATAGATAGATTATTGAAATATTCTCTCCCTGACATGTGGCATACACCTCCCCCCCACACACACACACACAACCAACCCACCCAAATCCGAGTGAAAACCAGGCAGCAAACTAACTGACATACTGCAGTTGTGTGAATTCTTCATGTTAATCCCATTGATTTGCATGAGACGTGACGCTCTTTGTCAATCACCACTGGTCCCAGATCAGCTATGTCGCTGAGCACAAACACACACATTCACTCAAATCACCATTGTCGAACTGCATTGTGTGTACACTGAGCACTGAACCAAACCAACCGATTGTATCACCACCACCACCACCACCACCACCACCACCATGCACATTGCAAGCAAACTTACCCCCCCCCCCCCCCCCCCCCCCCCCCCCCCAGCCTATTACTGTGAAATGTTAGGGTGGGCTGCTACCACACACCACCGGGGTTGAGAGAGACAGCCAATGTCTACGTTCTCCATCCATCTATCTGTTTGTTGTTCATCCCTCCATCCTTGCGTCCCCTCATCCCCCTCTCGGGTGCAGGAGAACGGTTCCTGATCTCTTCATCTCTGATGTGTGTGTTCTGGTGATGTCTGTGTTTGTCTAATTGCGTTAGATTGGTGTGATGCAGTTGAGCCAAACCTGTACCAGTTTTAACTGTGTTATACTAGTAGGGGGAGAAAACTAACTTACCTTTAACTAATGCTAATGTTAAACTAACATTTGGGGAATGAATCTCGAAACAAGAAAGACCACCATTAACTACAGTATAAAGTGAATTGATTATTATTACAGACCATTAGTTAAAAATCTATTGCAAGTTTCAACTAAACATTTTGAGTGCAGATGTAAGCTATAGCATGGACCCTGACTGTATACTGCACTTAAGACTGAGAGAAGGTTTGTCTGTGACTCGTCTGTGTTTCTGCCACAGTGATCTGTATCTGTCAGCCCACTGTACTGCACGGCCATGTGTGTCCAAGTACACCTGAATCACAACGCCAGCCTATATCACAGAGTTGGACTAACTGGGCTCAGTTCAAACATGAGCAATTTAACATGATTTAATTTCAGATTTATTCCACTTCCCGATACAAAGAGTCACATTGATAATGTGTCTAAAAGGGGATTGCTATAGGTCTATAATCCTCTACACCAGCGGTATTTAACTCTTACTCTATGAGGTCCGGAGCCTGCTGCTTTTCTGTTCCACCTGATCATTAATTGCACCCACCTTGGTGTCCCAGGTCTAAATCAGTCCCTGATTAGAGGGGAACAATGAAAACACAAAGTAGATCTGGCTTCCAGGTCCAGAGTTGAGTTTCAGGGGTCTATAGCATCCTATTCGATTTCCTCAAATCACTATCTCCTTACCACCTATAGCTGTACTAGGAAATACAGTGTCTGGAGCTCTATCGGAGAGATGCAACAAATTCCATCATTTGGTGTTTTGTTTGACGGTGGTGGAAAACGGTGGTGGAAAACGGTGGTGGAAAACGCTGTCTCAGGCGCCGCTCCAAACTATCCCATAAGTGTTCAATTGGGTTGAGATCCGATGACTTAGACGGCCATTTCATATGGTTTACATCGTTGTTCAGGCTCATCAAACCATTCAATGACCGGTCGTGTCCTGTGGATGGCGGTATTGACCATCCTATGGGGGCATAGCCATGACAGCCAAAATAATGACCTGCCCAGCATTTTTATACATGACGCTAAGCATGATGGGATGTTGATTGCTTAAATAACTCAGGGATCACACCTGTGTGGAAGCACCTGCTTTCAGTATACTTTGTATCCCTCATTTTCCATTATTTAGGTAGTTACCTGTATTTACTTTCTATTAATAATATTATTTCAAGCATTATTGAGCCCAGTACTACTAGCCCAGCTCGGTGTGTGACTAGCGTCATCCTCATATAGTGTTGAGTGCGATGACATGTACTTCCTGTGGCTTGGCTCCACCCCCTGTGGTGTGGCCCCGCCCCCTCTGACTACACGCGTGTCCGTGACCAGGTCCCTCAAGTCAGAGTTCCAGTACCCAGGCTTCTGTCCTACTGCATGTTCTTCTGAACAAAACAAAATTTAGAACTCGTTAATCTCACTGTGACCCTGTTCTGGAAAACAAATCTAGAACCATAGAACACACAGTGCAGTCAAAGTGTTGCCAAATGATCTTGGATCTCTTGATTGTGATTTGATAAATTACTTTCTTCCCTTATTTTCTGATCATGCCTTTTTTACTCCTGCTAATCTCAATTTTCCTCTGATTGAGTACTCACACTGGTCAAAGGACCTTAACTAAAAGGACATAACTTTTGCTAGAATGTTTTTATATGTTTTGTCTTTAAATGTGGTAACAGACTGAGATTTTATAAAACAAACCATGTTTAGAAATAATCAAAACCTTTTTTAGCAACCACTATTTCTGATGATAATTTGAATGAATAATATGTTAGTTATTAACACAAACTTCTAACAGTAAATACAGTAATTGTGTTAAACTTGGAATTGACTCATTTGTTGATTAAGTAGTTGATCAACATGAATTTAGCATTATGTCGTGTAAGATAATATAGAGATGTTAGCATTTTCTCCATTATTGTTAAATACTTTAAGAACTGACACTATTTATCTTTCCCTTTCAAACTATTACAAATACTTCCGCTTCATCATATATGTACACAGCCAAACCCCAAGCAGGTATTAATTGAAATGAAATAACGATATTGAAAATAAGCTCCATAAGATTTGACTTCTTAAAAGAGTTATTTGGTTTGCCTTGAGATCTGGCTGTGTGGGATATTAGTTATCCTGTGTCTATGCTAACTCTTGTTTTACCCCTGCACATACTGCCGCCCGGCTCTGCTATACAGGGAATTCTGGGATACTTAGGTAATCCAGGTTAGACTCCATGGTGTTTGATGATGATGATGACCACTGTTGTTCTGTTGTGATAATACTGATCTGTGTTCATATTGAATAGCGGCCATTTTGTTAGCCCTGGTCCCTGATCCGTTTGTGCTCTTGCCAACTCCATTGCATTGTTGGAATGATAGCACAAACAGACTGGCACTCGAACAGACTGGCATACCAGAAGAGGATGGTGGAAGGAGCTATAGGAGGACGGGCTCATTGTAATGGCTGGGATGATATGAAGGGAACAGTATCAAACATATGGAATCCACATATTTGACTCCGTTTCATTTATTCCATTCCAGCAATTACAATGAGCCCGTCCTCCTATAGCTCCTCCCAATAGCTTCCTCTGATTCATACTGTATTTTTAAATGGTTGTATGTATAGTAGCTAATACAGCTACAGTGAAATTTGAATGGGTGTGTTTCATAAAACCAACTGTATTACAACAGGTTAGTACAGTAACCGTAGAGATGGATCAGATAGTGGTATACAGTAACCATAGAAATGGATCAGATAGTGTTCTACAGTAACCATAGAGATGGATCAGATAGTGTTCTACAGTAACCATAGAGATGGATCAGATAGTGTTCTACAGTAACCATAGAGATGGATCAGATAGTGTTCTACAGTAACCATAGAGATGGATCAGATAGTGTTATACAGTAACCATAGAGATGGATTAGGTAGTGTTATACAGTAACCATAGAGATGGATTAGATAGTGTTATACAGTAATCATAGAAATGGATCAGATAGTGTTCTACAGTAACCATAGAGATGGATCAGATAGTGTTCTACAGTAACCATAGAGATGGATCAGATAGTGTTCTACAGTAACCATAGAGATGGATCAGATAGTGTTCTACAGTAACCATAGAGATGGATCAGATAGTGTTCTACAGTAACCATAGAGATGGATCAGATAGTGTTATACAGTAAGCATAGAGATGGGTCAGATAGTGTTATACAGTAACCATAGAGATGGATTAGGTAGTGTTATACAGTAACCATAGAGATGGGTCAGATAGTGTTATACAGTAACCATAGAGATGGATCAGATATATCTAGTTTGAACTCTGGTTACTAATATTATTTTTTGTTATAATGTCAGGTTGAGTTGTTTGTTATCTCTGACCTCTGACCTCTGTGTGTGAAGGTCCTCCTGGACCCGAGGGTCCCCGTGGCCTTGGGGGCAGCGGAGGGACCAAAGGTGAGAAGGGAATCCCTGGATCTTCCGGATCCCCTGGTTTCCCCGGAGCGAAGGGAGAATTGGGATCGCCCGGATTCCCAGTAAGGAACCAAACAATTTAGATCCACTGATGTTCCTTCCCCCATTGTTAGCAGGATAAATTCCATTTCAATCATGGACCAAATTGCTTTCATTGATCCTCTCCTCTCAAATATAGATCCTAACCCGGGGAAAGGGGCTATGGGTTAGTTTGGGATTGTGTGAAGTAAATTTGAATTCCATCTGGGATTGTGATGTCACATGACCCCTGACCTCTCCCCTATCATGTGACCAGGGTATTCCTGGCCCTCCTGGTGTCAGCGGGCTGAAGGGAGACATCGGAATTCCCGGCGTTCCCGGATTCCCAGGTAAACAAGTAACAGAATTATTACATACGTTTACATTAGCAACAACATTGACATTGTCAACACTGATGTTGACTCTCTCCACTCCTTCCCTCTCCCTCTCTCCTCCCTCTCCCTCTCCTCCATCTCTCTCTTCACTCCTTCCCTCTCCTTCTCTCCTCCCTCTCTCCTCCCTCTCTCTCCACTCCTTCCCTCTCCATCCTCCTCCCTCTCCCTCTCTCGTCCTTCTCCCTCTCTCCTCCCTCTCTCTCTCCACTCCTTCTCTCTCCCTTTTTCCTCCCTCTCCCTCACTCTCTCTACCTCTCTCTTTCCACTCCAGGACTAAAGGGAGAGTCTGGAAGGCCTGGATCATCCGGTCTCGCTGGAGATCCTGGAGATCCTGGTCCAGCTGGTGAGTCTAGTGTTGCACCCTAAAGGAGAAACACCAGAAAGATGAATGGCTAAAAGCAGTGGGTGTCTGTTAGCGATCACACACACATACACTCTGACCCTCGTCTTTGTTAACTCCAGGAAACCAAGGTGACCCAGGTGTCGCTGCGACCCCCATCATGCTGAAGGGAGAACGTGGCCCCCCCGGCCCTTCAGGTCTGCCAGGCAACCGTGGCTCCCAAGGACCCCCCGGACAGGAGGGACGCTCAGGTCATTGGACTGTCACACAGTGTCTGTTTGACACAGGACTTAATTTATAAAGTTACAGTTAGCTTCGTTTTGCCAGAGAAGGCTTAAAGCTGCAGTCAGCTAGTTACTGGAGGAAGCTAGTTTTCCCCTCAAATGGAGACCACTCACTGAGTCCTCTGGTCTGTTTCAGGTCAGCCCGGTCAACCAGGGGACCCCGGTCCTGAAGGACCCCCAGGATTCAGTGGAGCCTTCGGCCGCAAGGGAGACTCTGGACCCGCCGGACAGCCAGGTAAGATTGCCATCTTGCTCAGGTCCATAGAACACTAATAATGGTTCAAACCTCCTGAACTACATACTCTATGTTACACAGACTTAACCTTCCATCTTGTTCAGGTCCTTAGCCTTGCTCAAGGGCACAGCAACAGATTTTTCACCTAGTCAGCGCAGTGATTTGAACCAGCAACCTTCGGTTACTGGGCCAATGCTCTTAACCGCTAGGCTACCTGCCGCCCAGACCTAACCTTCCATCTAGCCTACGAATAATGTTTCAAATCTCATGGAGTACATATTCTATGTTACACAGACCTAACCGTCCATTGTGTATATCAGTCATGTATCATTGTGTATATCAGTCATGTATCATTGTGTATATCAGTCATGTACAGTGCCTTCGGAAATATTCAGACCCCTTGACTTTTTTCATATTTTGTTGCATTACAGCCTTTTCTAAAATTGATTAAATATATATATATTTTTGAATGATGGAGGCCACTGTGTTCTTGGGGACTTTCAATGCTGCAGAAATGTTTTGGTACCCTTCCCCAGATCTGTGCCTCGACACAATCCTGTCTCGGAGCTCTACGGACAATTCTTTCAACCTCATGGCTTGGTTTTTGCTCTGTCAAGTACTGAGTAAAGGATCGGATATATCCAAGTTTTTTTTTTATACATTTGCAAAATGTTCTAAAAAACAGTTTTATGCTTTGTCATAATGGGGTATTGTGTGTAGATTGATAAGGGGGCAAAACGATTTAATCATTTGTAGAATAAGGCTGTAACGTAACACAATGTGGAAAAAGTAAAGGGGTCTGAATACTTTCTGAATGCATTGTGTCAATAGTCATTACAATACATATCTCTAGAAGTGTAAAATAAACTCCCATCAAGTCAACTTCGTTAGAGTAGCCTATTGTTCATTGAGTTCTTAATGTTCCTTGTTCTCTGTGTCAATGACTGGACAGTATAGACAGGATTGAGTCATCAGACAAACCTTGATCAAATACATTGAGGTGCATTTGATTTAGTTTTCCATTTTTGGGACTATTCCACTGGGTCCATTGTACCGACCAAACTAAACCAAGTATTAGAGAAGTTTTTTCACATTTTGGCTCAGGTCTGCCAGAGCAAACCAGAAATAGTTTGGCCAAATGATACTCCACGCTGGAACCATTTATTAAAATGGGTTCATATTAATATCAATCATATTCATATTAATATAATGTTATTATTATTGTCCCCTTTGTCTCCTATATCTCTCCTAGTCCATTCATATCAATACATAGCTCAAGAAGTGTAAAATAAACTAAAATCAAGTAAACTATAGTATTGTTCATTAAGTGTATTGAGTTGTTTAATGTCCGTTCTATCCCCAGGTCAGCGTGGGTACCCAGGTCCCACTGGTTCAGATGGTCAGCAGGGCCCCCCGGGTAACCCCGGCTCAGCCTCTGTGAACCATGGCTTCCTGATCTCTAGACACAGCCAGGCTGACTATGTCCCTCCCTGCCCCGAAGGGACCAGCCTCATCTACGACGGATTCTCTCTGCTCTACGTACAGGGCAACGAGAGGGCACACGGACAGGACCTAGGTAACACACACACACACACCCACACACCCACCCACACACACACACACACACACACACACACACACACACACACACACACACACACACACACACAAATGAGAGGGCACACAGACATGACCTGGGTATGGATGGAGACTGGAGATACACGATGACATGCACATGCATGAACATAGATGGTTGTTGTTGTGAGAGAAGCAACTCACAGCATTAACCTCAAATCTTCTCTTCACTTATTTTTTCCTGTTTCCTTCTGTTTCCCTCCCCTCACGCCCTCTCTCCTCTCATCTCATTTGTCAGGTACTGCTGGTAGTTGCCTGCGTCGGTTCAGCACCATGCCATTCATGTTCTGTAACATCAACAACGTGTGTAACTTCGCCTCCCGTAACGACTACTCCTATTGGCTGTCTACACCCATGCCCATGCCCATGAGTATGGCCCCCATCACAGGAGAAGGCATCAAACCTTACATCAGCAGGTAGGGAGGGAGGGAGGGAGGGAGGGAGGGAGGGAGGGAGGGAGGGAGGGGAAAGATACAGTAGGGGACTATGATTTGATAACGTCTAAGGGTGTTTTCACACTTGGTCCATTTGAGACATTTTTTGTGAACTCAGTGCATTTTTTTAGTGCAGGGTAAACACTCCAAAGGAATTCAGACCCTCAAAAGAACCCCTGAAGCTGAGACAATCTCGAGAGGTGGTCTGAGATCAGATCACTTCATTAGGGCAATGTGAATACAAAGCTCCCCAGGTTCACTTGTCATTATTCCTGCACCACACACTAGACTACCGTAACACTGTCTCCCCTGACAGAACCCCTCACACTAGACTACTGACATAACCCCTCACACTAGACTACTGACATAACCCCTCACACTAGACTACTGACATAACCCCTCACACTAGACTACCGACATAACCCCTCACACTAGACTACTGACATAACCCCTCACACTAGACTACTGACATAACCCCTCACACTAGACTACCGACATAACCCCTCACACTAGACTACCGACATAACCCCTCACACTAGACTACCGACATAACCCCTCACACTAGACTACCGACATAACCCCTCACACTAGACTACCGACATAACCCCTCACACTAGACTACCGACATAACCCCTCACACTAGACTACCGACATAACCCCTCACACTAGACTACCGACATAACCCCTCACACTAGACTACCGACATAACCCCTCACACTAGACTACCGACATAACCCCTCACATTGGTTCCACAAAAGAGAAGATGATGATGTGCGGGTTTGCTGAAAAAATATTGATTAGCGATTGTCAAGGTTGCACAGGAGTTCCAGAATATGTGTGGAGTTTTTAGTTCAGATTATTTGTTTGCAATATGTGGATCTATAGGCTAAGAGAGAGATTCATAAACTGTTTATTGATTGTGGGGTTTGAATAGTGTGAGAAGACAACAACATAGGGCACAAAATCGTTCTAGCTCTTAAAGGGGCAGTAGCCTACATTGGGTGTACCATTTTCAATTAGGCCAACAGCATTATTTAATCTGCAGTTATTCTTCTGCTATTTAATCTGTTACCAATAATATTTATATGTAATATTGATGTAAAATGTAAATATTATCTTCTGATTAAAATTATTATGTCTAATCTTTTAACTAAATGCAATGTTTTCAAGGGTTGGAACCGGTTCAGGAAACAGAACCGAAAACCGGAAAATAACACAATTATTTGAGCAACAGAACCCAAACCCAAAACGAAAGTTATATATACTGTTCTGGAACATAACTGTTATTTTAAAAACATGGGAACCGGTTAATAATGTTATTTTACGTTCCAGGCATTTTTTCCATTCCCACAAAAATCTCAACAAAGCGCCTATGCAAAGCCCTCACTCTGTCACTCAGAAAGTTATTCCAGTGTCTGGCTGCCAGCTGGATGTGCCAGTGGGTGTTTGTATGCTACCTGCCCCTCCCCTTCTGAAGCATAGGTTACTGTAGCCCCTCCCCCTCTGAAGCATAGGTTACTGTAGCCCCTCCCCCTCTGAAGCATAGGTTACTGTAGCCCCTCCCCCTCTGAAGCATAGGTTACTGTAGCCCCTCCTCCTCAGAAGCATATGTTACTGTAGTCCCTCCCCCTCAGATGCATATGTTACTGTAGCCCCTCCCCCTCAGATGCATATGTTACTGTAGCCCCTCCCCCTCTAAAGCATAGGTTACTGTAGCCCCTCCCCCTCATATGCATTTGTTATTGTAGCCCCTCCCCGTCTAAAGCATAGGTTACTGTAGCCTACTGACAGCGTTACAAGCGTAATTCAGAAATTAGGGAGAGATGTTTAATTAGAGAATGGATTTACTTTTTCAATACTAGTTAAGGATACTATAGTTATCATGTTTCACATTGGATTTATTAACTACTAAAAGGTAAGATGTGTTTTTAATTTTAGTGCTGCTTTGCACACACAAGTTTGTTAGATAGCTAGCTAACATTTGCTCTGGTCCAAAGTTAAACCAACACAGAAGTTCAAAGACATTCAAAGTTCCTCCATAGAAGGCGCTCCTCCGTAGGTATAATTCTGTGGTCCTAATTCAGATAATGCATATTATAACAAGATGTCCAGCGCTTCGAGGCAAGCTTCCTCCATCCTCTCTTGCTTGCACCTCACCCTCTAAATTTCAGTTGCATCTTGCACCCTGTTTCATTATAATGAAACCATGCTGTGGCAGCAAAATACAATTTCCTCTTAACAACTTTCCTATACAGATTAAATCACTTACCCGCTCCACAGCAAGCTGTTCTATCCACACTGAATGGTGAAGTAATTTAATGTCACGCTAAATGTAAAAAATATATATATTTCAGAGGTTTAAAAAATAACCGAAAGGAACACTATAAAACCAGCCTTTTTTTGGTTTGAATCGGTTCAAAACTGTATTTTGCTGGTTGGAATGGCATCAAACACATGGAAACGATTCCACTGATTCCGCTCCAGCCATTACCATGAGCCCATCCTCCCCAATTAAGGTCCCACCAACCTCCATGTGAAGTAGGTATATCTCGCTGTACGATAACACGTTCTGATGGAATGGCTTGTCCTGTACTTTTACCTAGTACATTGAGTGAATGCTTGTGGAGGAAAAAAATAAATATTGGTTCCTTTTCTAAACATAACAATGTGAATGCAAAGAGGACTCAGACCATCAAATAGGTGACGTGAACTGGCAAAAGAGTCTGGCAAAAGAGTCTGGCAAACTTTGGTTCAAAAGTAAAGGCAGTGTGAGCGTTCTAAGATCTCTGAGACTAGATGTGAAAAGTGTGTGTTTAACTCCTCGGTGTGTGTATGTTATTAGGTGTGCAGTGTGTGAGGCCCCTGCCATGGTGATCGCTGTGCACAGTCAAACCATTCAGATCCCCACCTGCCCCAACTACTGGGAACCACTGTGGATCGGATACTCCTTCATGATGGTACACACAGACACACACTCTCTCTCTCACACACACACTCTCTCTCTCTCTCTCACACTCTCACTCTCTCTCACTCTCTCTCTCACTCACTCACTCACTCACTCACTCACTCACTCACTCACTCACTCACTCACTCACTCACTCACTCACTCACTCACTCACTCACTCACTCACTCACTCACACACACACACCAACCAACCCTTGCCAAAGTACACATGAATCAAGTTTTACATTTTAAGTGTGTTAACAACACATATTCAAAGCCCACTATATCCACACACAAATTCCTCTTTATTTCACTCTTCTCTCTTGCTCTCTCGCTCTCCCTCCACCTCCCTCTCTAACAGCACACCAGTGCAGGTGCTGAGGGCTCTGGTCAGGCTCTGGCCTCTCCTGGCTCCTGTCTCGAGGAGTTCCGGAGCTCTCCCTTCATCGAGTGTCACGGCCGAGGGACCTGCAACTACTATGGCAACACATACAGCTTCTGGCTGGCCACTGTCGACCAATCAAAAATGTTCAGGTACCATCAATAAATCGACCAATGATTTTCCAAACAGGAAATGTTTAGGTACAAGACACTGAGGTTGCAACTGAAATAGCACCCTATTCCCTATATAGTGCACTCTAGCTAGAACTGGAAGTGCTAGCTAAACAGATTGGTTATTTTCATATACGATGTAAATATCCCAGTGATCATACAGTGATGCCAACCCCTGACCTGTAACCCCTGACCCATAACAGGAAGCCACAGTCAGAGACGCTGAAGGCAGGTAACCTATCGACGCGCATTAGCCGCTGTGTGGTCTGTATGAAGAGGACGTAACAGCGTGGTGGCAACCGTTGCCGGGGACGACCGACAACGACAATGGCGGCAGGCGGGCGGAGTGGGGGTGATGTTGACGTCTCCGTGAGAACAAGGTGGAATTCCAATGGTGCATTGTCTTCCGGAAACAGCAACTTAAATGGTGCTACTGTGCAACACAGCAAGAAAAGAAAAAAAAACGTTGATAAAATGAATTTATTTAATCTTTTATTATTTTTACTTACCTCAAGTACGTCAAAAAGAAACACACAAAATCCACAAAAGGTGCCATGGTGAATGTGTGACAAAAGTGCATTTTGTTTAAATTTTTTCTCTATTTCGCAGAGAATATATATATATATATAAAGTGTTATCAATAATGGTAACACTTCATTTTAAGGGGTCCTTATTACAGTGTAATTAGATGTGTAATTGCGCTGTATCAAATATTGTAGTTAATTGTAATAACTCATAGTCACACTGTAATAACAACATGTAACTGGTGATAATTGCAGTCTGTAATTACAGAGGTGTAACAACAAATGCTTGTTACCATGCTTACCATGCTTGTTACCATGCTTACCATGCTTGTTACCATGCTTGTTACCATGCTTACCATGCTTGTTAGGAAAGTCTCCACTAAATTCACCAATAAGTGTCAACTGTCACAAGGTTGTAATCTCTTCTGGACAGATGTTCTGGGTCCAAGATTACAACGTTTCGTGAGTAGGCTCTAATTACCTACCCCCAATAGGCTCTAATTACCTACCCGTGAAGGCGCATGCTTCAAAATCTCCACTCGTTGTTGCTAGCAGTTGCCCCCCAAAAGTGTATCAACTTGGTTGAGTTTCCAAAAACAGATCAGGTATAGGACAACCTCACTGGGGTCTACCATATGGGTGTCATACCCTGAATTATAATATATATATTTTACTTATAATGAATGTGTATGTTGTCCATTATGTGGGAGGATAAAACCACAAGTACACCGCAGACTACATATAATATCTGCATAAGTACAATATAATTACTAGATGTTACACAGGGTTTCAGATAGTTAAAATGAAGTGTATCTTGATGGTTACTTACTTGTAATTAACGTGTACTTATATAGTACATTGCCCACCCTGACAACTTGGCCCTCATTGTAACGCTTCTGGAAGCACCATCCAAGTGAGAAAATAAACACACTAGTATACAACAGAGTACATGTAATATATGTATAAGTACAATGTAATTACTTCTGCTAGCTAATCCAAAAAATCTCAACAGATTGCATGGAAAGTCTATTCCGTAGATGATAACTAACTAGCTAGCTAGCCTAGTTGGTAGGCCCAATAAAAACGGCATCTAACATTTGCTAGCTAGCTAGCCAACACAAGGCTAGCTAACTACCTATGTTAAATCGTCCAGCAGAATTCATGTATCAAAAAAGGTAGAACAAATTGCATGGAAAATGTACTTTCTCTCTCCTGTGTTGATGTTTTTGACCTACAACACTTTGTTTTTTTTCGCGGAAATCATTCATATCTGGATTTTGCACAATGACCTTCTCGACCCTGTTTTTTGCACACTGTTACATGATGTCAGCATCAACACGTGGGCACGTTCGAGGTCATTATTTCGAGCATGTTGCACAAATGGGAAGATTTTGACATGATGCTTTAATTCCTGCAAAAAAAAGTATAATTGCACCAATGCATCCCATCTAAAAGTGAGAATGTTCCTCAACAGTGAAACCCTTGCAAAGTTACATGATGGAATAAGAGTTTGTCTTATGACCATTTTAAGTGCATTTATATACCATTATTCAACCAAGCTTAATAGGCTTACAATTTGGCAGCACGAATAACTATCTCACAATTTTAACCATAACTGTTTGTGTCTAAAAATGTTTAATTGATGGTTAAAGTAATTGACCAATTGTCAAATGCACCATTAAATAAAAAATAAAAAACAATGTTGATGTGAACCATTTGGGAACCCGTTTTTGCCGTTGGACCTGGGTATCAGACTCAAGATCTTTTTTTGCAGAGTTGTGTCAATGAGGTGGTCGGTTTTTAATTGGCTAACACTTATCACGTGGTTTGTGCAGGCTGAAATATGGTGCGTTGGGATACTATCGGAAACTGTAACATTTATAACAAGCATGGTAACAACCATTTGTTGTTACACCCCTGTGTGTAACAATATTTACCACCAGTTACATATTGTTATCACAGTGTAACTATAAGTTAGAGTTATTACAATTAACTACAGTATTTGATACAGTGTAATTACATATGTGATATGGACCCATTAAAATGAAAGGTTACCAAAATAATATGTGGATTTTTGGTTATTGGCACAGACGAGGTACATCATTTTGTTTTTAGACAGATGTGCTATTTTTTAGTTTTTTGTATTTTTTGTTTTGTTGTTACCAAATCGGCACTTTGACCTCGGAACATCAAAGAGAACAGATGCACTGATGAGCTTTCTTAGCAAGACTGCTGATTTTCTAGGCTTACATTTTTTTAATGAATCTTTCCATCGTTCTTTTTTAAAAGTTTTTTCTCCTTGGTGCTACTAACTAACACTGCTGTATCTCTCCCAGCCCGTTAACTACTGGCCTTTTTTCTCTTCATGTAAGTAATTCAATGTGTATATTATGTAAGACATAAAATAGGTATTTAGCTATATTACGAATTTCTGGGTTATTTTTGTTTGTTCACTCTGCTTCACACATTGCATTGATTTATGGATTCATTAATTCACTCACTCGCTCACAAATATTGTACAAAGTATGGCATCAATAAATGAAACAGTATTTTCTATATATATATATATATATATATATAAAAAGTATAATTATACCAACTTTATTTGGATACGGGCCTGAGGTTTTTTCATCATTCATTTATTTTATCTCCAAAAGGTCGTAATTTTTTTCCCATTTCACAAAACTATTGACTGTTGTCCTCCTCCTGACAACAAAAGTGTTTCCCGGTCAACTAATCAAAGACCCTATCCTATGATGATGTACTGTGTATGATAATGCTAATCACTCAAGCTTTTATATTTGATTTTTACTAGTAATCTATCGTTGAATGCGATAATAGGTTGATCATTAAATCCACTCCACACCTTAATAGAAAATGACTAAAGTAAAAGTGAGAGTCACCCAATAAAATACTACTTGAGTAAAAGTCTAAAAGTATTTGGTTTTAAATAAATCATTTCAAATTCCTTATATTAAGTAAACCAGATGGCACAATTCTCTTGTTTTTATTTTATTTACGACTAGCCAGGGTTACACTCCAACACTCAGACATCATTTACAAACTAAGCATGTGTGTTTAGTGAGTCCACCAGATCAGAGGCAGTAGGGATGACCAGGGGTGTTTTCTTGAAAGGGCGTGAATTGGACCATTTTCCTGTCCTACTAAGCATTCGAAATGTAACGAGTACTTTTGGGTGATAGGGAAAATGTATGGAGTAAAAAGTACATGATTTTCTTTAGGAATGTAGTGAAGTAAAAGTTGTCAAAAATATAAATAGTAAAGTAAACTACAGATACCCCAAAAAACGACATAAGTAGTACCTTAAAGTATTTTTAATTAAGTATTTTACACCACTGATTAATTCACATCTTTACTCTGGTCTACATTGTCCCACTATGAACTGGCGGTAGTACATTGTGTATTGTTATGTACTGCAAGAATAGAATTGAATAGAATTTGGTCTATTATTTCTTTTTCTATTCTAAGGCCAATGAGGAGAGCTGTAGGGGGATGATTCTTCCTGTGATGTTTTTCCAAGCTACTTTTTTATTATTATTGTAATGTACTTCTGGGGTGTGAAAATCTATTGTTGTTTTTGTTTATTTCATGTTATGTTATTCAGAAGTTGTTATAAACTTTTAAGACTGAAAAATAAACCCAAAGTCCATCGTTTTGTGTGCAAATGTTTCCCCCCTATCTTGAAAGTGCACACTATTTTGAAAGTGCACACTATTTTGGAAGTGCACACTGTCTTGGAAGTGCCGATAAAGATTAGGCAGGATGATTTTTTTTTTTTTTTATGAGCATGGCCTTATTTCTATTACAATAAGCAATAAGGAAATGGCAGTGCAATTTCTTCACAGTGCATCTTTAAGTGAAAGTAGAAAAAAAATGCTATGAAATATAGCTAGCTCTCTCTATCTCGCTTGTTTCTCCTTCAACTTTTGTATTGTTTCACTATTTCTATTTTTATTAAATTCACTAAGGAGGATGGTCCTCCCCTTTCTCCTTTGAGGAGCCTCCACTACTGTAACAGTACCTTGACTAATGTCCTTCTGTGCATTGTCTTATCGTCATGCCTGCAGCTCACACAATACACTTTAATCCTGCACTGCCAAGCTTCAAGGAGACATTGACTATGCTAGACAATCACTAGAGATATGATTGCATATCATAGAATGGAGTAGAATTACTGTCTGTAAATCAATGTTGTAATTCACACCATACTGTACGGTGAGGGTTCCACCACTTTGCTATGGGAGAAACTGTAATGTCTCAAAGCCACCACTTGAGGGAGCAAGATGAAGGGAGGAGGGAACAGTGGATCAACGTCAGTCCCTAAATAACATTTAAAAAGCTAATGAATTAATCTAAATTAGCTTACATATACCTAAATAGCCCTTATTAAAGAAAACCAATAAAACACAAATAGATCATTAAACCACACTGCAAGCTGTTTTGATTCCTGATATAGTTATTTACTCTAGTCCTATTACTATTGTCCTCAGGTCACGTTAAAGCTACCTGTCTGTTTCTCACAATGGGTCTTTAACTCTAATATTAGACCCATTATAGGCTCATTGAGTAGCGTAGAATGATGAATTAATCCTTTTTTAAGGACTTGGGCTTGGAAGGATGTGACAGTACGTGTCTCTCTGTGGCCCCATACATACTCAGTTGTACAACTGATGTAGCCTACAATGCATTTGACACAACGGTTTTGATACAACCATTGTGCAGTGTCTCCACAACGCTTGGGATAGCCCAGCCATAGGGCAGTTCAGGCAAGCACCAGGTGGATTGGTACATATTTAGGATAATAGGATAGAATAATAGGCTAGGGTAATAAGCTAATTGGATAATAGAGTAGGATAATAGGATAGAATAATAGGCTAGGGTAATAGGCTAATTGGATTATAGACTAGGATAATAGGATAGAATAATAGGCTAGGGTAATAGGCTAATTGGATAATAGACTAGGATAATAGGATGGAATAATAGGCTAGGGAAATAGGCTAGGATAATAGGCCAGGGTAATAGGCTAATAGGATAATAGACTAGGATAATATGATAGAATAATAGGCTAGGGTAATAGACTAGGATAATAGGCCAGGGTAATAGGCTAATAGGATAATAGACTAGGATAATAGGATAGAATAATAGGCTAGGGTAATAGGCTAGGATAATAGGCTATTAGGATAATAGGCTATTAGGATAATAGGCTCGGATAATATGATAGGATAATAGGATAGGATAATATGCTAAAAGAATAATAGGCTAGGTTAATAGTCTAGGATAATAGGATAGTTAGCAATTAAGATCAGTTAAGAGCATTGGGCCAGTAACCAAAAGAGCTCTGATTCGAATCCCCAAGCTGACTAGGTGAAAATTCTGTCGATGTCCCCTTGAGCAAGGCACTTAATTACTCATGTAGTTCGCTCTGGATAAGAGCGTCTGCTAAATGACTAAAATGTCAAATTGGCAAATCGCGCAGTTAAGACACTGATGCCCTTTGCAACCACAGACCTATGTGAGAGTGGATTCTCGGCCTTCACTAGCATGAAAACTAAATACAGGCACAGACTGTGTGTGGAAAATGATTTAAGTCTCTCTCTAATACAACCCAACATTGCAGAGTTATGTGCATCCTTTCAAGCACACCCTTCCTCATTAACCTGTGGTGAATTATTCATAATTTGTTATGACAAAATAAGTTTTATCTGTAAGATGGCTAAATATAGAGAAAATTATTGATTATTATTATATTATTATTTCTGCTCTGGTCCTATAAGAGTTCTTTGTCACTTCCAACGAGGCGGGTTGTGACAAAAACTCACACTCATTCTAATGTTTAATAAATGTATCGTATAGTGTGTGTGTGGCAGGCTTACAAAGATGTCAAAAAACAGGTGTATTCCTATTGCAGGTTGTTTTCTATAGCAGGTGGAATCCTATAGCAGGACGATTCCTATAGCAGGATGATTCCTATGGCATGTTGATTCCTATGGCATGTTGATTCCTATAGCAGGTTGATTCCTATAGCAGGTTGATTCCTATAGCAGTTTGATTCCTATAGCAGTTTGATTACTATAGCAGGTTGATTCCTATAGCAGGTTGATTTATATAGCAGGATGATTCCAATAGCAGGTTGATTCCTATAGCAGTTTGATTTATATAGCAGGATGATTCCAATAGCAGGATGATTCCAATAGCAGGTTGATTCCTATAGCAGGTTGATTTATATAGCAGGATGATTCCAATAGCAGGTTGATTCCTATAGCAGGTTGTTTTCTATAGCAGGTTGTTTCCTATAGCAGGATGATTCCTATAGCAGGATGTTTTCTAAAACAGGTTGATTCCTTAAGCAGAATGATTCCTACGGCAGGTTGTTTTCTATAGCAGGATGATTCCTATAGCAGGTTGATTCTTATTGCAGGTTGATTCCTAAAGCAGGTTGATTCCTATAGCAGGTTGTGTCCTGTAGCAGGTTGTTTCCTATAGCAGGATGATTCCTTTAGCAGGATGTTTTCTAAAACAGGTTGATTCCTTAAGCAGGATGATTCTTACGGCAGGTTGTTTTCTATAGCAGCTTGATTCCTATAGCAGTTTGATTCCTATAGCAGTTTGGTTCCTATAGCATGCTGATTCCTAAAGCAGGTTGATTCCTAGAGCATGTTGATTACTATAGCAGGTTGATTCCTATAGCAGGTTGATTCCTATAGCAGGATGATTTATATAGCAGGATGATTCCAATAGCAGGTTGATTCCTATAGCAGGTTGATTCCTATATCAGGTTGATTCCTATTGCAGGTTGATTCCTATAGCAGGGTGATTCCTATAGCAGGATGATTCCTATATCAGGTTGATTCCTATATCAGGTTGATTCCTATAGCAGGTTGATTCCTATAGCAGGTTTTCTATAGCAGGTTGATTCCTATAGCAGGTTGTTTTCTATAGCAGGTTATTTTCTATATACAGTTGTTTCCTAAGTAGGTTGTTTTCTATTGCAGGTTGTTTCTTAAAGCAGATTGATTCCTATAGCATGTTGATTCCAATAGCAGGATGATTCCTATTGACGGTTGGTTTCTATAGCAGGTTGATTCCTATATCATGTTGATTCCTATAGTAGGTTGTTTTCTATAGCAGGTTGATTCCTATAGCAGGTTGTTTTCTATAGCAGGTTGATCCCTGCAGCAGGTTAATTCCTATAGCAGGTTGATTCCTACGGCGGGTTTATTGCATGGTTTCCTATGAATTAAGTTTGTGGATGAACTAAAGATCTGGTAAGGCCTCAGAGACACACCCTTCACATGCACACACACACACACACACACACACACACACACACACACACACACACACACACCACACACACACACACACACACACACACACACACACACACACACACACACACACACACACACACACACACACACACACACACACACACACACACTGCATGCTGTTTTCAGTGTGATGGTCGAGGTAAAAGGTGTGTGGAGGGGAAAGACTCCTTGAAGTCATTTCTAAGAGTGACAGCTGCTTGTGTACCCAGAAGTTCTAGGAGACAGCCCTGGTTTAGTATTGTGATTAACATGTCTACGGTTGCAGTGTGAATTAATCCCATATTGGTGATTCCTCCTGTGGGCGTTACAGAGAGAGTCATGTCTCTGATGGACACTTGTGTGACATTTGGACACACACTCCAGTCCTCAAACACACACTCCAGTCCTCAAACACACACTCCAGTCCTCAAACACACACACACACACACACACACACACACACACACACACACACACACACACACACACACACACACACACACACACACACACACACACACACACACACACACACACACACACACACACACACACACACACTAATGAGAGGGCACACAGACATGACCTGGGTATGGATGGAGACTGGAGATACACGATGACATGCACATGCATGAACATAGATGGTTGTTGTTGTGAGAGAAGCAACTCACAGCATTAACCTCAAATCTTCTCTTCACTTATTTTTTCCTGTTTCCTTCTGTTTCCCTCCCCTCACGCCCTCTCTCCTCTCATCTCATTTGTCAGGTACTGCTGGTAGTTGCCTGCGTCGGTTCAGCACCATGCCATTCATGTTCTGTAACATCAACAACGTGTGTAACTTCGCCTCCCGTAACGACTACTCCTATTGGCTGTCTACACCCATGCCCATGCCCATGAGTATGGCCCCCATCACAGGAGAAGGCATCAAACCTTACATCAGCAGGTAGGGAGGGAGGGAGGGAGGGAGGGAGGGAGGGAGGGAGGGAGGGGAAAGATACAGTAGGGGACTATGATTTGATAACGTCTAAGGGTGTTTTCACACTTGGTCCATTTGAGACATTTTTTGTGAACTCAGTGCATTTTTTTAGTGCAGGGTAAACACTCCAAAGGAATTCAGACCCTCAAAAGAACCCCTGAAGCTGAGACAATCTCGAGAGGTGGTCTGAGATCAGATCACTTCATTAGGGCAATGTGAATACAAAGCTCCCCAGGTTCACTTGTCATTATTCCTGCACCACACACTAGACTACCGTAACACTGTCTCCCCTGACAGAACCCCTCACACTAGACTACTGACATAACCCCTCACACTAGACTACTGACATAACCCCTCACACTAGACTACTGACATAACCCCTCACACTAGACTACCGACATAACCCCTCACACTAGACTACTGACATAACCCCTCACACTAGACTACTGACATAACCCCTCACACTAGACTACCGACATAACCCCTCACACTAGACTACCGACATAACCCCTCACACTAGACTACCGACATAACCCCTCACACTAGACTACCGACATAACCCCTCACACTAGACTACCGACATAACCCCTCACACTAGACTACCGACATAACCCCTCACACTAGACTACCGACATAACCCCTCACACTAGACTACCGACATAACCCCTCACACTAGACTACCGACATAACCCCTCACACTAGACTACCGACATAACCCCTCACACTAGACTACCGACATAACCCCTCACACTAGACTACCGACATAACCCCTCACACTAGACTACCGACATAACCCCTCACACTAGACTACCGACATAACCCCTCACACTAGACTACCGACATAACCCCTCACACTAGAATCCCGACATAACCCCTCACACTAGACTACCGACATAACCCCTCACACTAGACTACCGACATAACCCCTCACACTAGACTACCGACATAACCCCTCACACTAGACTACCGACATAACCCCTCACATTGGTTCCACAAAAGAGAAGATGATGATGTGCGGGTTTGCTGAAAAAATATTGATTAGCGATTGTCAAGGTTGCACAGGAGTTCCAGAATATGTGTGGAGTTTTTAGTTCAGATTATTTGTTTGCAATATGTGGATCTATAGGCTAAGAGAGAGATTCATAAACTGTTTATTGATTGTGGGGTTTGAATAGTGTGAGAAGACAACAACATAGGGCACAAAATCGTTCTAGCTCTTAAAGGGGCAGTAGCCTACATTGGGTGTACCATTTTCAATTAGGCCAACAGCATTATTTAATCTGCAGTTATTCTTCTGCTATTTAATCTGTTACCAATAATATTTATATGTAATATTGATGTAAAATGTAAATATTATCTTCTGATTAAAATTATTATGTCTAATCTTTTAACTAAATGCAATGTTTTCAAGGGTTGGAACCGGTTCAGGAAACAGAACCGAAAACCGGAAAATAACACAATTATTTGAGCAACAGAACCCAAACCCAAAACGAAAGTTATATATACTGTTCTGGAACATAACTGTTATTTTAAAAACATGGGAACCGGTTAATAATGTTATTTTACGTTCCAGGCATTTTTTCCATTCCCACAAAAATCTCAACAAAGCGCCTATGCAAAGCCCTCACTCTGTCACTCAGAAAGTTATTCCAGTGTCTGGCTGCCAGCTGGATGTGCCAGTGGGTGTTTGTATGCTACCTGCCCCTCCCCTTCTGAAGCATAGGTTACTGTAGCCCCTCCCCCTCTGAAGCATAGGTTACTGTAGCCCCTCCCCCTCTGAAGCATAGGTTACTGTAGCCCCTCCCCCTCTGAAGCATAGGTTACTGTAGCCCCTCCTCCTCAGAAGCATATGTTACTGTAGTCCCTCCCCCTCAGATGCATATGTTACTGTAGCCCCTCCCCCTCAGATGCATATGTTACTGTAGCCCCTCCCCCTCTAAAGCATAGGTTACTGTAGCCCCTCCCCCTCATATGCATTTGTTATTGTAGCCCCTCCCCGTCTAAAGCATAGGTTACTGTAGCCTACTGACAGCGTTACAAGCGTAATTCAGAAATTAGGGAGAGATGTTTAATTAGAGAATGGATTTACTTTTTCAATACTAGTTAAGGATACTATAGTTATCATGTTTCACATTGGATTTATTAACTACTAAAAGGTAAGATGTGTTTTTAATTTTAGTGCTGCTTTGCACACACAAGTTTGTTAGATAGCTAGCTAACATTTGCTCTGGTCCAAAGTTAAACCAACACAGAAGTTCAAAGACATTCAAAGTTCCTCCATAGAAGGCGCTCCTCCGTAGGTATAATTCTGTGGTCCTAATTCAGATAATGCATATTATAACAAGATGTCCAGCGCTTCGAGGCAAGCTTCCTCCATCCTCTCTTGCTTGCACCTCACCCTCTAAATTTCAGTTGCATCTTGCACCCTGTTTCATTATAATGAAACCATGCTGTGGCAGCAAAATACAATTTCCTCTTAACAACTTTCCTATACAGATTAAATCACTTACCCGCTCCACAGCAAGCTGTTCTATCCACACTGAATGGTGAAGTAATTTAATGTCACGCTAAATGTAAAAAATATATATATTTCAGAGGTTTAAAAAATAACCGAAAGGAACACTATAAAACCAGCCTTTTTTTGGTTTGAATCGGTTCAAAACTGTATTTTGCTGGTTGGAATGGCATCAAACACATGGAAACGATTCCACTGATTCCGCTCCAGCCATTACCATGAGCCCATCCTCCCCAATTAAGGTCCCACCAACCTCCATGTGAAGTAGGTATATCTCGCTGTACGATAACACGTTCTGATGGAATGGCTTGTCCTGTACTTTTACCTAGTACATTGAGTGAATGCTTGTGGAGGAAAAAAATAAATATTGGTTCCTTTTCTAAACATAACAATGTGAATGCAAAGAGGACTCAGACCATCAAATAGGTGACGTGAACTGGCAAAAGAGTCTGGCAAAAGAGTCTGGCAAACTTTGGTTCAAAAGTAAAGGCAGTGTGAGCGTTCTAAGATCTCTGAGACTAGATGTGAAAAGTGTGTGTTTAACTCCTCGGTGTGTGTATGTTATTAGGTGTGCAGTGTGTGAGGCCCCTGCCATGGTGATCGCTGTGCACAGTCAAACCATTCAGATCCCCACCTGCCCCAACTACTGGGAACCACTGTGGATCGGATACTCCTTCATGATGGTACACACAGACACACACTCTCTCTCTCACACACACTCTCTCTCTTTCTCTCACACTCTCACTCTCTCTCACTCTCTCTCTCACTCACTCACTCACTCACTCACTCACTCACTCACTCACTCACTCACTCACTCACTCACACACACACACCAACCAACCCTTGCCAAAGTACACATGAATCAAGTTTTACATTTTAAGTGTGTTAACAACACATATTCAAAGCCCACTATATCCACACACAAATTCCTCTTTATTTCACTCTTCTCTCTTGCTCTCTCGCTCTCCCTCCACCTCCCTCTCTAACAGCACACCAGTGCAGGTGCTGAGGGCTCTGGTCAGGCTCTGGCCTCTCCTGGCTCCTGTCTCGAGGAGTTCCGGAGCTCTCCCTTCATCGAGTGTCACGGCCGAGGGACCTGCAACTACTATGGCAACACATACAGCTTCTGGCTGGCCACTGTCGACCAATCAAAAATGTTCAGGTACCATCAATAAATCGACCAATGATTTTCCAAACAGGAAATGTTTAGGTACAAGACACTGAGGTTGCAACTGAAATAGCACCCTATTCCCTATATAGTGCACTCTAGCTAGAACTGGAAGTGCTAGCTAAACAGATTGGTTATTTTCATATACGATGTAAATATCCCAGTGATCATACAGTGATGCCAACCCCTGACCTGTAACCCCTGACCCATAACAGGAAGCCACAGTCAGAGACGCTGAAGGCAGGTAACCTATCGACGCGCATTAGCCGCTGTGTGGTCTGTATGAAGAGGACGTAACAGCGTGGTGGCAACCGTTGCCGGGGACGACCGACAACGACAATGGCGGCAGGCGGGCGGAGTGGGGGTGATGTTGACGTCTCCGTGAGAACAAGGTGGAATTCCAATGGTGCATTGTCTTCCGGAAACAGCAACTTAAATGGTGCTACTGTGCAACACAGCAAGAAAAGAAAAAAAAACGTTGATAAAATGAATTTATTTAATCTTTTATTATTTTTACTTACCTCAAGTACGTCAAAAAGAAACACACAAAATCCACAAAAGGTGCCATGGTGAATGTGTGACAAAAGTGCATTTTGTTTAAATTTTTTCTCTATTTCGCAGAGAATATATATATATATATAAAGTGTTATCAATAATGGTAACACTTCATTTTAAGGGGTCCTTATTACAGTGTAATTAGATGTGTAATTGCGCTGTATCAAATATTGTAGTTAATTGTAATAACTCATAGTCACACTGTAATAACAACATGTAACTGGTGATAATTGCAGTCTGTAATTACAGAGGTGTAACAACAAATGCTTGTTACCATGCTTACCATGCTTGTTACCATGCTTACCATGCTTGTTACCATGCTTGTTACCATGCTTACCATGCTTGTTAGGAAAGTCTCCACTAAATTCACCAATAAGTGTCAACTGTCACAAGGTTGTAATCTCTTCTGGACAGATGTTCTGGGTCCAAGATTACAACGTTTCGTGAGTAGGCTCTAATTACCTACCCCCAATAGGCTCTAATTACCTACCCGTGAAGGCGCATGCTTCAAAATCTCCACTCGTTGTTGCTAGCAGTTGCCCCCCAAAAGTGTATCAACTTGGTTGAGTTTCCAAAAACAGATCAGGTATAGGACAACCTCACTGGGGTCTACCATATGGGTGTCATACCCTGAATTATAATATATATATTTTACTTATAATGAATGTGTATGTTGTCCATTATGTGGGAGGATAAAACCACAAGTACACCGCAGACTACATATAATATCTGCATAAGTACAATATAATTACTAGATGTTACACAGGGTTTCAGATAGTTAAAATGAAGTGTATCTTGATGGTTACTTACTTGTAATTAACGTGTACTTATATAGTACATTGCCCACCCTGACAACTTGGCCCTCATTGTAACGCTTCTGGAAGCACCATCCAAGTGAGAAAATAAACACACTAGTATACAACAGAGTACATGTAATATATGTATAAGTACAATGTAATTACTTCTGCTAGCTAATCCAAAAAATCTCAACAGATTGCATGGAAAGTCTATTCCGTAGATGATAACTAACTAGCTAGCTAGCCTAGTTGGTAGGCCCAATAAAAACGGCATCTAACATTTGCTAGCTAGCTAGCCAACACAAGGCTAGCTAACTACCTATGTTAAATCGTCCAGCAGAATTCATGTATCAAAAAAGGTAGAACAAATTGCATGGAAAATGTACTTTCTCTCTCCTGTGTTGATGTTTTTGACCTACAACACTTTGTTTTTTTTCGCGGAAATCATTCATATCTGGATTTTGCACAATGACCTTCTCGACCCTGTTTTTTGCACACTGTTACATGATGTCAGCATCAACACGTGGGCACGTTCGAGGTCATTATTTCGAGCATGTTGCACAAATGGGAAGATTTTGACATGATGCTTTAATTCCTGCAAAAAAAAGTATAATTGCACCAATGCATCCCATCTAAAAGTGAGAATGTTCCTCAACAGTGAAACCCTTGCAAAGTTACATGATGGAATAAGAGTTTGTCTTATGACCATTTTAAGTGCATTTATATACCATTATTCAACCAAGCTTAATAGGCTTACAATTTGGCAGCACGAATAACTATCTCACAATTTTAACCATAACTGTTTGTGTCTAAAAATGTTTAATTGATGGTTAAAGTAATTGACCAATTGTCAAATGCACCATTAAATAAAAAATAAAAAACAATGTTGATGTGAACCATTTGGGAACCCGTTTTTGCCGTTGGACCTGGGTATCAGACTCAAGATCTTTTTTTGCAGAGTTGTGTCAATGAGGTGGTCGGTTTTTAATTGGCTAACACTTATCACGTGGTTTGTGCAGGCTGAAATATGGTGCGTTGGGATACTATCGGAAACTGTAACATTTATAACAAGCATGGTAACAACCATTTGTTGTTACACCCCTGTGTGTAACAATATTTACCACCAGTTACATATTGTTATCACAGTGTAACTATAAGTTAGAGTTATTACAATTAACTACAGTATTTGATACAGTGTAATTACATATGTGATATGGACCCATTAAAATGAAAGGTTACCAAAATAATATGTGGATTTTTGGTTATTGGCACAGACGAGGTACATCATTTTGTTTTTAGACAGATGTGCTATTTTTTAGTTTTTTGTATTTTTTGTTTTGTTGTTACCAAATCGGCACTTTGACCTCGGAACATCAAAGAGAACAGATGCACTGATGAGCTTTCTTAGCAAGACTGCTGATTTTCTAGGCTTACATTTTTTTAATGAATCTTTCCATCGTTCTTTTTTAAAAGTTTTTTCTCCTTGGTGCTACTAACTAACACTGCTGTATCTCTCCCAGCCCGTTAACTACTGGCCTTTTTTCTCTTCATGTAAGTAATTCAATGTGTATATTATGTAAGACATAAAATAGGTATTTAGCTATATTACGAATTTCTGGGTTATTTTTGTTTGTTCACTCTGCTTCACACATTGCATTGATTTATGGATTCATTAATTCACTCACTCGCTCACAAATATTGTACAAAGTATGGCATCAATAAATGAAACAGTATTTTCTATATATATATATATATATATATATAAAAAGTATAATTATACCAACTTTATTTGGATACGGGCCTGAGGTTTTTTCATCATTCATTTATTTTATCTCCAAAAGGTCGTAATTTTTTTCCCATTTCACAAAACTATTGACTGTTGTCCTCCTCCTGACAACAAAAGTGTTTCCCGGTCAACTAATCAAAGACCCTATCCTATGATGATGTACTGTGTATGATAATGCTAATCACTCAAGCTTTTATATTTGATTTTTACTAGTAATCTATCGTTGAATGCGATAATAGGTTGATCATTAAATCCACTCCACACCTTAATAGAAAATGACTAAAGTAAAAGTGAGAGTCACCCAATAAAATACTACTTGAGTAAAAGTCTAAAAGTATTTGGTTTTAAATAAATCATTTCAAATTCCTTATATTAAGTAAACCAGATGGCACAATTCTCTTGTTTTTATTTTATTTACGACTAGCCAGGGTTACACTCCAACACTCAGACATCATTTACAAACTAAGCATGTGTGTTTAGTGAGTCCACCAGATCAGAGGCAGTAGGGATGACCAGGGGTGTTTTCTTGAAAGGGCGTGAATTGGACCATTTTCCTGTCCTACTAAGCATTCGAAATGTAACGAGTACTTTTGGGTGATAGGGAAAATGTATGGAGTAAAAAGTACATGATTTTCTTTAGGAATGTAGTGAAGTAAAAGTTGTCAAAAATATAAATAGTAAAGTAAACTACAGATACCCCAAAAAACGACATAAGTAGTACCTTAAAGTATTTTTAATTAAGTATTTTACACCACTGATTAATTCACATCTTTACTCTGGTCTACATTGTCCCACTATGAACTGGCGGTAGTACATTGTGTATTGTTATGTACTGCAAGAATAGAATTGAATAGAATTTGGTCTATTATTTCTTTTTCTATTCTAAGGCCAATGAGGAGAGCTGTAGGGGGATGATTCTTCCTGTGATGTTTTTCCAAGCTACTTTTTTATTATTATTGTAATGTACTTCTGGGGTGTGAAAATCTATTGTTGTTTTTGTTTATTTCATGTTATGTTATTCAGAAGTTGTTATAAACTTTTAAGACTGAAAAATAAACCCAAAGTCCATCGTTTTGTGTGCAAATGTTTCCCCCCTATCTTGAAAGTGCACACTATTTTGAAAGTGCACACTATTTTGGAAGTGCACACTGTCTTGGAAGTGCCGATAAAGATTAGGCAGGATGATTTTTTTTTTTTTTATGAGCATGGCCTTATTTCTATTACAATAAGCAATAAGGAAATGGCAGTGCAATTTCTTCACAGTGCATCTTTAAGTGAAAGTAGAAAAAAAATGCTATGAAATATAGCTAGCTCTCTCTATCTCGCTTGTTTCTCCTTCAACTTTTGTATTGTTTCACTATTTCTATTTTTATTAAATTCACTAAGGAGGATGGTCCTCCCCTTTCTCCTTTGAGGAGCCTCCACTACTGTAACAGTACCTTGACTAATGTCCTTCTGTGCATTGTCTTATCGTCATGCCTGCAGCTCACACAATACACTTTAATCCTGCACTGCCAAGCTTCAAGGAGACATTGACTATGCTAGACAATCACTAGAGATATGATTGCATATCATAGAATGGAGTAGAATTACTGTCTGTAAATCAATGTTGTAATTCACACCATACTGTACGGTGAGGGTTCCACCACTTTGCTATGGGAGAAACTGTAATGTCTCAAAGCCACCACTTGAGGGAGCAAGATGAAGGGAGGAGGGAACAGTGGATCAACGTCAGTCCCTAAATAACATTTAAAAAGCTAATGAATTAATCTAAATTAGCTTACATATACCTAAATAGCCCTTATTAAAGAAAACCAATAAAACACAAATAGATCATTAAACCACACTGCAAGCTGTTTTGATTCCTGATATAGTTATTTACTCTAGTCCTATTACTATTGTCCTCAGGTCACGTTAAAGCTACCTGTCTGTTTCTCACAATGGGTCTTTAACTCTAATATTAGACCCATTATAGGCTCATTGAGTAGCGTAGAATGATGAATTAATCCTTTTTTAAGGACTTGGGCTTGGAAGGATGTGACAGTACGTGTCTCTCTGTGGCCCCATACATACTCAGTTGTACAACTGATGTAGCCTACAATGCATTTGACACAACGGTTTTGATACAACCATTGTGCAGTGTCTCCACAACGCTTGGGATAGCCCAGCCATAGGGCAGTTCAGGCAAGCACCAGGTGGATTGGTACATATTTAGGATAATAGGATAGAATAATAGGCTAGGGTAATAAGCTAATTGGATAATAGAGTAGGATAATAGGATAGAATAATAGGCTAGGGTAATAGGCTAATTGGATTATAGACTAGGATAATAGGATAGAATAATAGGCTAGGGTAATAGGCTAATTGGATAATAGACTAGGATAATAGGATGGAATAATAGGCTAGGGAAATAGGCTAGGATAATAGGCCAGGGTAATAGGCTAATAGGATAATAGACTAGGATAATATGATAGAATAATAGGCTAGGGTAATAGACTAGGATAATAGGCCAGGGTAATAGGCTAATAGGATAATAGACTAGGATAATAGGATAGAATAATAGGCTAGGGTAATAGGCTAGGATAATAGGCTATTAGGATAATAGGCTATTAGGATAATAGGCTCGGATAATATGATAGGATAATAGGATAGGATAATATGCTAAAAGAATAATAGGCTAGGTTAATAGTCTAGGATAATAGGATAGTTAGCAATTAAGATCAGTTAAGAGCATTGGGCCAGTAACCAAAAGAGCTCTGATTCGAATCCCCAAGCTGACTAGGTGAAAATTCTGTCGATGTCCCCTTGAGCAAGGCACTTAATTACTCATGTAGTTCGCTCTGGATAAGAGCGTCTGCTAAATGACTAAAATGTCAAATTGGCAAATCGCGCAGTTAAGACACTGATGCCCTTTGCAACCACAGACCTATGTGAGAGTGGATTCTCGGCCTTCACTAGCATGAAAACTAAATACAGGCACAGACTGTGTGTGGAAAATGATTTAAGTCTCTCTCTAATACAACCCAACATTGCAGAGTTATGTGCATCCTTTCAAGCACACCCTTCCTCATTAACCTGTGGTGAATTATTCATAATTTGTTATGACAAAATAAGTTTTATCTGTAAGATGGCTAAATATAGAGAAAATTATTGATTATTATTATATTATTATTTCTGCTCTGGTCCTATAAGAGTTCTTTGTCACTTCCAACGAGGCGGGTTGTGACAAAAACTCACACTCATTCTAATGTTTAATAAATGTATCGTATAGTGTGTGTGTGGCAGGCTTACAAAGATGTCAAAAAACAGGTGTATTCCTATTGCAGGTTGTTTTCTATAGCAGGTGGAATCCTATAGCAGGACGATTCCTATAGCAGGATGATTCCTATGGCATGTTGATTCCTATGGCATGTTGATTCCTATAGCAGGTTGATTCCTATAGCAGGTTGATTCCTATAGCAGTTTGATTCCTATAGCAGTTTGATTACTATAGCAGGTTGATTCCTATAGCAGGTTGATTTATATAGCAGGATGATTCCAATAGCAGGTTGATTCCTATAGCAGTTTGATTTATATAGCAGGATGATTCCAATAGCAGGATGATTCCAATAGCAGGTTGATTCCTATAGCAGGTTGATTTATATAGCAGGATGATTCCAATAGCAGGTTGATTCCTATAGCAGGTTGTTTTCTATAGCAGGTTGTTTCCTATAGCAGGATGATTCCTATAGCAGGATGTTTTCTAAAACAGGTTGATTCCTTAAGCAGAATGATTCCTACGGCAGGTTGTTTTCTATAGCAGGATGATTCCTATAGCAGGTTGATTCTTATTGCAGGTTGATTCCTAAAGCAGGTTGATTCCTATAGCAGGTTGTGTCCTGTAGCAGGTTGTTTCCTATAGCAGGATGATTCCTTTAGCAGGATGTTTTCTAAAACAGGTTGATTCCTTAAGCAGGATGATTCTTACGGCAGGTTGTTTTCTATAGCAGCTTGATTCCTATAGCAGTTTGATTCCTATAGCAGTTTGGTTCCTATAGCATGCTGATTCCTAAAGCAGGTTGATTCCTAGAGCATGTTGATTACTATAGCAGGTTGATTCCTATAGCAGGTTGATTCCTATAGCAGGATGATTTATATAGCAGGATGATTCCAATAGCAGGTTGATTCCTATAGCAGGTTGATTCCTATATCAGGTTGATTCCTATTGCAGGTTGATTCCTATAGCAGGGTGATTCCTATAGCAGGATGATTCCTATATCAGGTTGATTCCTATATCAGGTTGATTCCTATAGCAGGTTGATTCCTATAGCAGGTTTTCTATAGCAGGTTGATTCCTATAGCAGGTTGTTTTCTATAGCAGGTTATTTTCTATATACAGTTGTTTCCTAAGTAGGTTGTTTTCTATTGCAGGTTGTTTCTTAAAGCAGATTGATTCCTATAGCATGTTGATTCCAATAGCAGGATGATTCCTATTGACGGTTGGTTTCTATAGCAGGTTGATTCCTATATCATGTTGATTCCTATAGTAGGTTGTTTTCTATAGCAGGTTGATTCCTATAGCAGGTTGTTTTCTATAGCAGGTTGATCCCTGCAGCAGGTTAATTCCTATAGCAGGTTGATTCCTACGGCGGGTTTATTGCATGGTTTCCTATGAATTAAGTTTGTGGATGAACTAAAGATCTGGTAAGGCCTCAGAGACACACCCTTCACATGCACACACACACACACACACACACACACACACACACACACACACACACACACACACCACACACACACACACACACACACACACACACACACACACACACACACACACACACACACACACACACACACACACACACACACACACACACACACACACTGCATGCTGTTTTCAGTGTGATGGTCGAGGTAAAAGGTGTGTGGAGGGGAAAGACTCCTTGAAGTCATTTCTAAGAGTGACAGCTGCTTGTGTACCCAGAAGTTCTAGGAGACAGCCCTGGTTTAGTATTGTGATTAACATGTCTACGGTTGCAGTGTGAATTAATCCCATATTGGTGATTCCTCCTGTGGGCGTTACAGAGAGAGTCATGTCTCTGATGGACACTTGTGTGACATTTGGACACACACTCCAGTCCTCAAACACACACTCCAGTCCTCAAACACACACTCCAGTCCTCAAACACACACACACACACACACACACACACACACACACACACACACACACACACACACACACACACACACACACACACACACACACACACACACACACACACACACACACACACACACACACACACACACACACACACACACACACACACACACACACACACTAATGAGAGGGCACACAGACATGACCTGGGTATGGATGGAGACTGGAGATACACGATGACATGCACATGCATGAACATAGATGGTTGTTGTTGTGAGAGAAGCAACTCACAGCATTAACCTCAAATCTTCTCTTCACTTATTTTTTCCTGTTTCCTTCTGTTTCCCTCCCCTCACGCCCTCTCTCCTCTCATCTCATTTGTCAGGTACTGCTGGTAGTTGCCTGCGTCGGTTCAGCACCATGCCATTCATGTTCTGTAACATCAACAACGTGTGTAACTTCGCCTCCCGTAACGACTACTCCTATTGGCTGTCTACACCCATGCCCATGCCCATGAGTATGGCCCCCATCACAGGAGAAGGCATCAAACCTTACATCAGCAGGTAGGGAGGGAGGGAGGGAGGGAGGGAGGGAGGGAGGGAGGGAGGGAGGGAGGGAGGGAGGGAGGGAGGGAGGGAGGGAGGGAGGGAGGGAGGGGAAAGATACAGTAGGGGACTATGATTTGATAACGTCTAAGGGTGTTTTCACACTTGGTCCATTTGAGACATTTTTTGTGAACTCAGTGCATTTTTTTAGTGCAGGGTAAACACTCCAAAGGAATTCAGACCCTCAAAAGAACCCCTGAAGCTGAGACAATCTCGAGAGGTGGTCTGAGATCAGATCACTTCATTAGGGCAATGTGAATACAAAGCTCCCCAGGTTCACTTGTCATTATTCCTGCACCACACACTAGACTACCGTAACACTGTCTCCCCTGACAGAACCCCTCACACTAGACTACTGACATAACCCCTCACACTAGACTACTGACATAACCCCTCACACTAGACTACTGACATAACCCCTCACACTAGACTACCGACATAACCCCTCACACTAGACTACTGACATAACCCCTCACACTAGACTACTGACATAACCCCTCACACTAGACTACCGACATAACCCCTCACACTAGACTACCGACATAACCCCTCACACTAGACTACCGACATAACCCCTCACACTAGACTACCGACATAACCCCTCACACTAGACTACCGACATAACCCCTCACACTAGACTACCGACATAACCCCTCACACTAGACTACCGACATAACCCCTCACACTAGACTACCGACATAACCCCTCACACTAGACTACCGACATAACCCCTCACACTAGACTACCGACATAACCCCTCACACTAGACTACCGACATAACCCCTCACACTAGACTACCGACATAACCCCTCACACTAGACTACCGACATAACCCCTCACACTAGACTACCGACATAACCCCTCACACTAGACTACCGACATAACCCCTCACACTAGAATCCCGACATAACCCCTCACACTAGACTACCGACATAACCCCTCACACTAGACTACCGACATAACCCCTCACACTAGACTACCGACATAACCCCTCACACTAGACTACCGACATAACCCCTCACATTGGTTCCACAAAAGAGAAGATGATGATGTGCGGGTTTGCTGAAAAAATATTGATTAGCGATTGTCAAGGTTGCACAGGAGTTCCAGAATATGTGTGGAGTTTTTAGTTCAGATTATTTGTTTGCAATATGTGGATCTATAGGCTAAGAGAGAGATTCATAAACTGTTTATTGATTGTGGGGTTTGAATAGTGTGAGAAGACAACAACATAGGGCACAAAATCGTTCTAGCTCTTAAAGGGGCAGTAGCCTACATTGGGTGTACCATTTTCAATTAGGCCAACAGCATTATTTAATCTGCAGTTATTCTTCTGCTATTTAATCTGTTACCAATAATATTTATATGTAATATTGATGTAAAATGTAAATATTATCTTCTGATTAAAATTATTATGTCTAATCTTTTAACTAAATGCAATGTTTTCAAGGGTTGGAACCGGTTCAGGAAACAGAACCGAAAACCGGAAAATAACACAATTATTTGAGCAACAGAACCCAAACCCAAAACGAAAGTTATATATACTGTTCTGGAACATAACTGTTATTTTAAAAACATGGGAACCGGTTAATAATGTTATTTTACGTTCCAGGCATTTTTTCCATTCCCACAAAAATCTCAACAAAGCGCCTATGCAAAGCCCTCACTCTGTCACTCAGAAAGTTATTCCAGTGTCTGGCTGCCAGCTGGATGTGCCAGTGGGTGTTTGTATGCTACCTGCCCCTCCCCTTCTGAAGCATAGGTTACTGTAGCCCCTCCCCCTCTGAAGCATAGGTTACTGTAGCCCCTCCCCCTCTGAAGCATAGGTTACTGTAGCCCCTCCCCCTCTGAAGCATAGGTTACTGTAGCCCCTCCTCCTCAGAAGCATATGTTACTGTAGTCCCTCCCCCTCAGATGCATATGTTACTGTAGCCCCTCCCCCTCAGATGCATATGTTACTGTAGCCCCTCCCCCTCTAAAGCATAGGTTACTGTAGCCCCTCCCCCTCATATGCATTTGTTATTGTAGCCCCTCCCCGTCTAAAGCATAGGTTACTGTAGCCTACTGACAGCGTTACAAGCGTAATTCAGAAATTAGGGAGAGATGTTTAATTAGAGAATGGATTTACTTTTTCAATACTAGTTAAGGATACTATAGTTATCATGTTTCACATTGGATTTATTAACTACTAAAAGGTAAGATGTGTTTTTAATTTTAGTGCTGCTTTGCACACACAAGTTTGTTAGATAGCTAGCTAACATTTGCTCTGGTCCAAAGTTAAACCAACACAGAAGTTCAAAGACATTCAAAGTTCCTCCATAGAAGGCGCTCCTCCGTAGGTATAATTCTGTGGTCCTAATTCAGATAATGCATATTATAACAAGATGTCCAGCGCTTCGAGGCAAGCTTCCTCCATCCTCTCTTGCTTGCACCTCACCCTCTAAATTTCAGTTGCATCTTGCACCCTGTTTCATTATAATGAAACCATGCTGTGGCAGCAAAATACAATTTCCTCTTAACAACTTTCCTATACAGATTAAATCACTTACCCGCTCCACAGCAAGCTGTTCTATCCACACTGAATGGTGAAGTAATTTAATGTCACGCTAAATGTAAAAAATATATATATTTCAGAGGTTTAAAAAATAACCGAAAGGAACACTATAAAACCAGCCTTTTTTTGGTTTGAATCGGTTCAAAACTGTATTTTGCTGGTTGGAATGGCATCAAACACATGGAAACGATTCCACTGATTCCGCTCCAGCCATTACCATGAGCCCATCCTCCCCAATTAAGGTCCCACCAACCTCCATGTGAAGTAGGTATATCTCGCTGTACGATAACACGTTCTGATGGAATGGCTTGTCCTGTACTTTTACCTAGTACATTGAGTGAATGCTTGTGGAGGAAAAAAATAAATATTGGTTCCTTTTCTAAACATAACAATGTGAATGCAAAGAGGACTCAGACCATCAAATAGGTGACGTGAACTGGCAAAAGAGTCTGGCAAAAGAGTCTGGCAAACTTTGGTTCAAAAGTAAAGGCAGTGTGAGCGTTCTAAGATCTCTGAGACTAGATGTGAAAAGTGTGTGTTTAACTCCTCGGTGTGTGTATGTTATTAGGTGTGCAGTGTGTGAGGCCCCTGCCATGGTGATCGCTGTGCACAGTCAAACCATTCAGATCCCCACCTGCCCCAACTACTGGGAACCACTGTGGATCGGATACTCCTTCATGATGGTACACACAGACACACACTCTCTCTCTCACACACACTCTCTCTCTTTCTCTCACACTCTCACTCTCTCTCACTCTCTCTCTCACTCACTCACTCACTCACTCACTCACTCACTCACTCACTCACTCACTCACTCACTCACTCACTCACACACACACACCAACCAACCCTTGCCAAAGTACACATGAATCAAGTTTTACATTTTAAGTGTGTTAACAACACATATTCAAAGCCCACTATATCCACACACAAATTCCTCTTTATTTCACTCTTCTCTCTTGCTCTCTCGCTCTCCCTCCACCTCCCTCTCTAACAGCACACCAGTGCAGGTGCTGAGGGCTCTGGTCAGGCTCTGGCCTCTCCTGGCTCCTGTCTCGAGGAGTTCCGGAGCTCTCCCTTCATCGAGTGTCACGGCCGAGGGACCTGCAACTACTATGGCAACACATACAGCTTCTGGCTGGCCACTGTCGACCAATCAAAAATGTTCAGGTACCATCAATAAATCGACCAATGATTTTCCAAACAGGAAATGTTTAGGTACAAGACACTGAGGTTGCAACTGAAATAGCACCCTATTCCCTATATAGTGCACTCTAGCTAGAACTGGAAGTGCTAGCTAAACAGATTGGTTATTTTCATATACGATGTAAATATCCCAGTGATCATACAGTGATGCCAACCCCTGACCTGTAACCCCTGACCCATAACAGGAAGCCACAGTCAGAGACGCTGAAGGCAGGTAACCTATCGACGCGCATTAGCCGCTGTGTGGTCTGTATGAAGAGGACGTAACAGCGTGGTGGCAACCGTTGCCGGGGACGACCGACAACGACAATGGCGGCAGGCGGGCGGAGTGGGGGTGATGTTGACGTCTCCGTGAGAACAAGGTGGAATTCCAATGGTGCATTGTCTTCCGGAAACAGCAACTTAAATGGTGCTACTGTGCAACACAGCAAGAAAAGAAAAAAAAACGTTGATAAAATGAATTTATTTAATCTTTTATTATTTTTACTTACCTCAAGTACGTCAAAAAGAAACACACAAAATCCACAAAAGGTGCCATGGTGAATGTGTGACAAAAGTGCATTTTGTTTAAATTTTTTCTCTATTTCGCAGAGAATATATATATATATATAAAGTGTTATCAATAATGGTAACACTTCATTTTAAGGGGTCCTTATTACAGTGTAATTAGATGTGTAATTGCGCTGTATCAAATATTGTAGTTAATTGTAATAACTCATAGTCACACTGTAATAACAACATGTAACTGGTGATAATTGCAGTCTGTAATTACAGAGGTGTAACAACAAATGCTTGTTACCATGCTTACCATGCTTGTTACCATGCTTACCATGCTTGTTACCATGCTTGTTACCATGCTTACCATGCTTGTTAGGAAAGTCTCCACTAAATTCACCAATAAGTGTCAACTGTCACAAGGTTGTAATCTCTTCTGGACAGATGTTCTGGGTCCAAGATTACAACGTTTCGTGAGTAGGCTCTAATTACCTACCCCCAATAGGCTCTAATTACCTACCCGTGAAGGCGCATGCTTCAAAATCTCCACTCGTTGTTGCTAGCAGTTGCCCCCCAAAAGTGTATCAACTTGGTTGAGTTTCCAAAAACAGATCAGGTATAGGACAACCTCACTGGGGTCTACCATATGGGTGTCATACCCTGAATTATAATATATATATTTTACTTATAATGAATGTGTATGTTGTCCATTATGTGGGAGGATAAAACCACAAGTACACCGCAGACTACATATAATATCTGCATAAGTACAATATAATTACTAGATGTTACACAGGGTTTCAGATAGTTAAAATGAAGTGTATCTTGATGGTTACTTACTTGTAATTAACGTGTACTTATATAGTACATTGCCCACCCTGACAACTTGGCCCTCATTGTAACGCTTCTGGAAGCACCATCCAAGTGAGAAAATAAACACACTAGTATACAACAGAGTACATGTAATATATGTATAAGTACAATGTAATTACTTCTGCTAGCTAATCCAAAAAATCTCAACAGATTGCATGGAAAGTCTATTCCGTAGATGATAACTAACTAGCTAGCTAGCCTAGTTGGTAGGCCCAATAAAAACGGCATCTAACATTTGCTAGCTAGCTAGCCAACACAAGGCTAGCTAACTACCTATGTTAAATCGTCCAGCAGAATTCATGTATCAAAAAAGGTAGAACAAATTGCATGGAAAATGTACTTTCTCTCTCCTGTGTTGATGTTTTTGACCTACAACACTTTGTTTTTTTTCGCGGAAATCATTCATATCTGGATTTTGCACAATGACCTTCTCGACCCTGTTTTTTGCACACTGTTACATGATGTCAGCATCAACACGTGGGCACGTTCGAGGTCATTATTTCGAGCATGTTGCACAAATGGGAAGATTTTGACATGATGCTTTAATTCCTGCAAAAAAAAGTATAATTGCACCAATGCATCCCATCTAAAAGTGAGAATGTTCCTCAACAGTGAAACCCTTGCAAAGTTACATGATGGAATAAGAGTTTGTCTTATGACCATTTTAAGTGCATTTATATACCATTATTCAACCAAGCTTAATAGGCTTACAATTTGGCAGCACGAATAACTATCTCACAATTTTAACCATAACTGTTTGTGTCTAAAAATGTTTAATTGATGGTTAAAGTAATTGACCAATTGTCAAATGCACCATTAAATAAAAAATAAAAAACAATGTTGATGTGAACCATTTGGGAACCCGTTTTTGCCGTTGGACCTGGGTATCAGACTCAAGATCTTTTTTTGCAGAGTTGTGTCAATGAGGTGGTCGGTTTTTAATTGGCTAACACTTATCACGTGGTTTGTGCAGGCTGAAATATGGTGCGTTGGGATACTATCGGAAACTGTAACATTTATAACAAGCATGGTAACAACCATTTGTTGTTACACCCCTGTGTGTAACAATATTTACCACCAGTTACATATTGTTATCACAGTGTAACTATAAGTTAGAGTTATTACAATTAACTACAGTATTTGATACAGTGTAATTACATATGTGATATGGACCCATTAAAATGAAAGGTTACCAAAATAATATGTGGATTTTTGGTTATTGGCACAGACGAGGTACATCATTTTGTTTTTAGACAGATGTGCTATTTTTTAGTTTTTTGTATTTTTTGTTTTGTTGTTACCAAATCGGCACTTTGACCTCGGAACATCAAAGAGAACAGATGCACTGATGAGCTTTCTTAGCAAGACTGCTGATTTTCTAGGCTTACATTTTTTTAATGAATCTTTCCATCGTTCTTTTTTAAAAGTTTTTTCTCCTTGGTGCTACTAACTAACACTGCTGTATCTCTCCCAGCCCGTTAACTACTGGCCTTTTTTCTCTTCATGTAAGTAATTCAATGTGTATATTATGTAAGACATAAAATAGGTATTTAGCTATATTACGAATTTCTGGGTTATTTTTGTTTGTTCACTCTGCTTCACACATTGCATTGATTTATGGATTCATTAATTCACTCACTCGCTCACAAATATTGTACAAAGTATGGCATCAATAAATGAAACAGTATTTTCTATATATATATATATATATATATATAAAAAGTATAATTATACCAACTTTATTTGGATACGGGCCTGAGGTTTTTTCATCATTCATTTATTTTATCTCCAAAAGGTCGTAATTTTTTTCCCATTTCACAAAACTATTGACTGTTGTCCTCCTCCTGACAACAAAAGTGTTTCCCGGTCAACTAATCAAAGACCCTATCCTATGATGATGTACTGTGTATGATAATGCTAATCACTCAAGCTTTTATATTTGATTTTTACTAGTAATCTATCGTTGAATGCGATAATAGGTTGATCATTAAATCCACTCCACACCTTAATAGAAAATGACTAAAGTAAAAGTGAGAGTCACCCAATAAAATACTACTTGAGTAAAAGTCTAAAAGTATTTGGTTTTAAATAAATCATTTCAAATTCCTTATATTAAGTAAACCAGATGGCACAATTCTCTTGTTTTTATTTTATTTACGACTAGCCAGGGTTACACTCCAACACTCAGACATCATTTACAAACTAAGCATGTGTGTTTAGTGAGTCCACCAGATCAGAGGCAGTAGGGATGACCAGGGGTGTTTTCTTGAAAGGGCGTGAATTGGACCATTTTCCTGTCCTACTAAGCATTCGAAATGTAACGAGTACTTTTGGGTGATAGGGAAAATGTATGGAGTAAAAAGTACATGATTTTCTTTAGGAATGTAGTGAAGTAAAAGTTGTCAAAAATATAAATAGTAAAGTAAACTACAGATACCCCAAAAAACGACATAAGTAGTACCTTAAAGTATTTTTAATTAAGTATTTTACACCACTGATTAATTCACATCTTTACTCTGGTCTACATTGTCCCACTATGAACTGGCGGTAGTACATTGTGTATTGTTATGTACTGCAAGAATAGAATTGAATAGAATTTGGTCTATTATTTCTTTTTCTATTCTAAGGCCAATGAGGAGAGCTGTAGGGGGATGATTCTTCCTGTGATGTTTTTCCAAGCTACTTTTTTATTATTATTGTAATGTACTTCTGGGGTGTGAAAATCTATTGTTGTTTTTGTTTATTTCATGTTATGTTATTCAGAAGTTGTTATAAACTTTTAAGACTGAAAAATAAACCCAAAGTCCATCGTTTTGTGTGCAAATGTTTCCCCCCTATCTTGAAAGTGCACACTATTTTGAAAGTGCACACTATTTTGGAAGTGCACACTGTCTTGGAAGTGCCGATAAAGATTAGGCAGGATGATTTTTTTTTTTTTTTATGAGCATGGCCTTATTTCTATTACAATAAGCAATAAGGAAATGGCAGTGCAATTTCTTCACAGTGCATCTTTAAGTGAAAGTAGAAAAAAAATGCTATGAAATATAGCTAGCTCTCTCTATCTCGCTTGTTTCTCCTTCAACTTTTGTATTGTTTCACTATTTCTATTTTTATTAAATTCACTAAGGAGGATGGTCCTCCCCTTTCTCCTTTGAGGAGCCTCCACTACTGTAACAGTACCTTGACTAATGTCCTTCTGTGCATTGTCTTATCGTCATGCCTGCAGCTCACACAATACACTTTAATCCTGCACTGCCAAGCTTCAAGGAGACATTGACTATGCTAGACAATCACTAGAGATATGATTGCATATCATAGAATGGAGTAGAATTACTGTCTGTAAATCAATGTTGTAATTCACACCATACTGTACGGTGAGGGTTCCACCACTTTGCTATGGGAGAAACTGTAATGTCTCAAAGCCACCACTTGAGGGAGCAAGATGAAGGGAGGAGGGAACAGTGGATCAACGTCAGTCCCTAAATAACATTTAAAAAGCTAATGAATTAATCTAAATTAGCTTACATATACCTAAATAGCCCTTATTAAAGAAAACCAATAAAACACAAATAGATCATTAAACCACACTGCAAGCTGTTTTGATTCCTGATATAGTTATTTACTCTAGTCCTATTACTATTGTCCTCAGGTCACGTTAAAGCTACCTGTCTGTTTCTCACAATGGGTCTTTAACTCTAATATTAGACCCATTATAGGCTCATTGAGTAGCGTAGAATGATGAATTAATCCTTTTTTAAGGACTTGGGCTTGGAAGGATGTGACAGTACGTGTCTCTCTGTGGCCCCATACATACTCAGTTGTACAACTGATGTAGCCTACAATGCATTTGACACAACGGTTTTGATACAACCATTGTGCAGTGTCTCCACAACGCTTGGGATAGCCCAGCCATAGGGCAGTTCAGGCAAGCACCAGGTGGATTGGTACATATTTAGGATAATAGGATAGAATAATAGGCTAGGGTAATAAGCTAATTGGATAATAGAGTAGGATAATAGGATAGAATAATAGGCTAGGGTAATAGGCTAATTGGATTATAGACTAGGATAATAGGATAGAATAATAGGCTAGGGTAATAGGCTAATTGGATAATAGACTAGGATAATAGGATGGAATAATAGGCTAGGGAAATAGGCTAGGATAATAGGCCAGGGTAATAGGCTAATAGGATAATAGACTAGGATAATATGATAGAATAATAGGCTAGGGTAATAGACTAGGATAATAGGCCAGGGTAATAGGCTAATAGGATAATAGACTAGGATAATAGGATAGAATAATAGGCTAGGGTAATAGGCTAGGATAATAGGCTATTAGGATAATAGGCTATTAGGATAATAGGCTCGGATAATATGATAGGATAATAGGATAGGATAATATGCTAAAAGAATAATAGGCTAGGTTAATAGTCTAGGATAATAGGATAGTTAGCAATTAAGATCAGTTAAGAGCATTGGGCCAGTAACCAAAAGAGCTCTGATTCGAATCCCCAAGCTGACTAGGTGAAAATTCTGTCGATGTCCCCTTGAGCAAGGCACTTAATTACTCATGTAGTTCGCTCTGGATAAGAGCGTCTGCTAAATGACTAAAATGTCAAATTGGCAAATCGCGCAGTTAAGACACTGATGCCCTTTGCAACCACAGACCTATGTGAGAGTGGATTCTCGGCCTTCACTAGCATGAAAACTAAATACAGGCACAGACTGTGTGTGGAAAATGATTTAAGTCTCTCTCTAATACAACCCAACATTGCAGAGTTATGTGCATCCTTTCAAGCACACCCTTCCTCATTAACCTGTGGTGAATTATTCATAATTTGTTATGACAAAATAAGTTTTATCTGTAAGATGGCTAAATATAGAGAAAATTATTGATTATTATTATATTATTATTTCTGCTCTGGTCCTATAAGAGTTCTTTGTCACTTCCAACGAGGCGGGTTGTGACAAAAACTCACACTCATTCTAATGTTTAATAAATGTATCGTATAGTGTGTGTGTGGCAGGCTTACAAAGATGTCAAAAAACAGGTGTATTCCTATTGCAGGTTGTTTTCTATAGCAGGTGGAATACTATAGCAGGACGATTCCTATAGCAGGATGATTCCTATGGCATGTTGATTCCTATGGCATGTTGATTCCTATAGCAGGTTGATTCCTATATCAGGTTGATTCCTATGGCATGTTGATTCCTATAGCAGGTTGATTCCTATAGCAGGTTGATTCCTATAGCAGTTTGATTCCTATAGCAGTTTGATTACTATAGCAGGTTGATTCCTATAGCAGGTTGATTTATATAGCAGGATGATTCCTATAGCAGGTTGATTTATATAGCAGGATGATTCCAATAGCAGGTTGATTCCTATAGCAGGTTGATTTATATAGCAGGATGATTCCAATAGCAGGATGATTCCAATAGCAGGTTGATTCCTATAGCAGGTTGATTTATATAGCAGGATGATTCCAATAGCAGGTTGATTCCTATAGCAGGTTGTTTTCTATAGCAGGTTGTTTCCTATAGCAGGATGATTCCTATAGCAGGATGTTTTCTAAAACAGGTTGATTCCTTAAGCAGAATGATTCCTACGGCAGGTTGTTTTCTATAGCAGGATGATTCCTATAGCAGGTTGATTCTTATTGCAGGTTGATTCCTAAAGCAGGTTGATTCCTATAGCAGGTTGTGTCCTGTAGCAGGTTGTTTCCTATAGCAGGATGATTCCTTTAGCAGGATGTTTTCTAAAACAGGTTGATTCCTTAAGCAGGATGATTCTTACGGCAGGTTGTTTTCTATAGCAGCTTGATTCCTATAGCAGTTTGATTCCTATAGCAGTTTGGTTCCTATAGCATGCTGATTCCTATAGCAGGATGATTTATATAGCAGGATGATTCCAATAGCAGGTTGATTCCTATAGCAGTTTGATTCCTATAGCAGGTTGATTTATATAGCAGGATGATTCCAATAGCAGTTTGATTCCTATAGCAGGTTGATTTATATAGCAGGATGATTCCTATAGCAGGTTGATTGCTATAGCAGGTTGATTCCTATAGCAGGATGATTCTTATAGCATGTTGATTCCTATAGCAGGATGGTTTCTATAGCAGGTTGATTCCTATAGCAGGTTGATTCCTATTGCAGGTTGATTCCTATAGCAGGTTGATTCCTATAGCAGGTTGATTCCTATAGCAGGTTGATTCCTATAGCAGGTTGATTCCTATAGCAGGTTGATTCCTATATCAGGTTGATTCCTATTGCAGGTTGATTCCTATAGCAGGGTGATTCCTATAGCAGGATGATTCCTATATCAGGTTGATTCCTATATCAGGTTGATTCCTATATCAGGTTGATTCCTATAGCAGGTTGTTTTCTATAGCAGGTTGATTCCTATAGCAGGTTGTTTTCTATAGCAGGTTGATTCCTATAGCAGGTTGTTTTCTATAGCAGGTTATTTTCTATATACAGTTGTTTCCTATAGCATGTTGTTTTCTATTGCAGGTTGTTTCTTAAAGCAGATTGATTCCTATAGCATGTTGATTCCAATAGCAGGATGATTCCTATTGTCGGTTGGTTTCTATAGCAGGTTGATTCCTATATCATGTTGATTCCTATAGTAGGTTGTTTTCTATAGCAGGTTGATTCCTATAGCAGGTTGTTTTCTATAGCAGGTTGATCCCTGCAGCAGGTTAATTCCTATAGCAGGTTGATTCCTACGGCGGGTTTATTGCATGGTTTCCTATGAATTAAGTTTGTGGATGAACTAAAGATCTGGTAAGGCCTCAGAGACACACCCTTCACACGCACGCACGCACGCACGCACGCACGCACGCACGCACGCACGCACGCACGCACGCACACACACACACACACACACACACACACACACACACACACACACACACACACTGCATGCTGTTTTCAGTGTGATGGTCGAGGTAAAAGGTGTGTGGAGGGGAAAGACTCCTTGAAGTCATTTCTAAGAGTGACAGCTGCTTGTGTACCCAGAAGTTCTAGGAGACAGCCCTGGTTTAGTATTGTGATTAACATGTCTACGGTTGCAGTGTGAATTAATCCCATATTGGTGATTCCTCCTGTGGGCGTTACAGAGAGAATACAGAGAGAGTCATGTCTCTGATGGACACTTGTGTGACATTTGGACACACACTCCAGTCCTCAAACAAACAAACAAACACACACACACACACACACACACACACACACACACACACACACACACACACACACACACACACACACACACACACACACACACACACACACACACACACACACACACACACACACACACACACACACACACACACACACACACACACACTTTCAAGGAGCGGGACACTAATCTGGATGCTTATAAGATATCCCGCTCTACCCTCAGATGAACCATCAAACAGGCAATACAGGATTAATATTGAATCCTACTACACCAGCTCTGACGCTCTTCGGATGTGGCAGGGCTTGAAAACTATTACGGACTACAAAGGGAAACCCAGCCGCGAGCTGCCCAGTGAAGCAAGCCTACCAGACAAGCTAAATGCCTTATATGCTCGCTTTGAGGCAAGAAACACTGAAGCATGCATGAGAGCACCAGCTGTTCTGGACAACTGTGTGATAACGCTCTCGGTAGCCGATGTAAGCAAGACCTTTAAACAGGTCAACATTCACAAAGACACGGGCCAGACGGATTAACAGGATGTGTACTCAAAGCATGCGCTGACCAACTGGCAAGTGTCTTCACTGACATTTTCAACCTCTCCCTGGCCAAGTCTGTAATACCTACATGACAGACGGTCCCAAGACAGAGACATGGACGCCCAAGGAAGCGAAGGAAACCTGCCTAAATGATTACCGCCCCATAGCACTCACGTTGGTAGCCATGAAGTGCTTTGAAAGGTTGGTCATGGCTCACATCAACAGCATCAGCCCGGATACCCTAGACCAGGCCTGGGCAACTCCAGTCCTCAGCGGCCTGATTGGTGTCCACATCACTAACGAACTATCATGGTCCAAACACACCAAGACAATCGTGAAGAGGGCACAACAACACCTTTTCCCCCTCAGGGGACTGAAAAGATTTAGCATGGGTCCCCAGATCCTCAAGAAGTTCTACAGCTGCACCATCGAGAGCATCCTGACCGGTTGCATCACCGCTTGATATGGGAACTGCTCGGCATCTGACTGTAAGGCGCTACAGAGGGTAGTGAGTACGGCCCAGTACATCACTGCTCAGAGGGTAGTGCGTATGGCCCAGTACATCACTGCTCAGAGGGTAGTGCGTACAGCCCAGTACATCACTGCTCAGAGGGTAGTGCGTACGGCCCAGTACATCACTGCTCAGAGGGTAGTGCGAACGGCCCAGTACATCACTGCTCAGAGGGTAGTGAGTACGGCTCAGTACATCACTGCTCAGAGGGTAGTGAGTACGGCCCAGTACATCACTGCTCAGAGGGTAGTGCGAATGGCCCAGTACATCACTGCTCAGAGGGTAGTGCGTACGGCCCAGTACATCACTGCTCAGAGGGTAGTGCGAACGGCCCAGTACATCACTGCTCAGAGGGTAGTGCGTACGGCCCAGTACATCACTGGGGCCAAGCTTCCTGCCATCCAGGACCTCTACACCAGGCGGTGTCAGAGGAAGGCCCAAAGAATTGTCAAAGACTCCAGTCACCCAATTCATAGACTGTTCTCTCTGCTACCGCATGGCAAGCGGTACTGGAGCGCCAAGTCTAGGACCAAAAGTGTCCTTAACAGCTCTACCCCCAAGCCATAAGACTGCTGAACAAAAAATTGCATTGACCCTCTCCCCCAATTTGTTTTGTACGCTGCTGCTACTTGCTGTTTATTATCTGTCCATAGTCACTTCACCTCTACCTACATGTACAAATGACCTCGACTAAACTGTACCCCTCCACATTGACTCGGTACCAGTACCCCCTGTGTATAGCCTCAATATTGTTATTTTATTGTGTTACTTTTTTATGATGTTTTTTGTTGTTGTAAATATTTTCTTCAACTGCGCTGTTGGTTAAGGGCTTGTAAGTAAGCATTTCACGGTAAGGTTGTATTCGGTGCATGTGACAAAACAAAGTTTGATTTGATTTGACACACACAGAGAGAAGAAGGAGAAGAAGAAGAGATGGTCAGGGTGAGTTGCAGAGCCAGACCACTTAGCTCACACAGAAGCAGCTGGTCACATAGGTGGGGAGTCAAGTACAGTGGAAGGATCTGGCGGACGGTCCCGACAGAGACATGGACGGGAAATGACCACGGAGAAAGTGAGTGATGGTAGAGGAGAGAAGTATGAGGAGAGGTTTGGCAAATTCCAGGTCCATGAACTGACCTTACCAAGCCATACAAATGGAACTGAGAGAAACAGTATGAACCCACAATGATAAAAGGGAGGAATGATGGTGTGTGCGTGTCATACACCAGATGAAAGCTCTCTACATTGTCTGTAAATTCCCTAACCTTTCTTCTTGATGAACTGCCACATATGAAACACACACACTCTGAGACTTGGGACAGTGCTGTTTTGAAACTCAAGTTCGCCACAAATATTACCTCTCCTGAGAGATACCCGCTAGGTATGTGTGTGTATTTCTGTGCTGCCTGCTGCTAACAGAAGCAGTAATTAAACTCTACCAATCACATGATTGTGTTGAAATGCCCTCCATACCAACCCCACACAGCAGGACTGACCTACGTCACACACACACACACACAGTCATATCTCCATACCTCCAATGCCCCTGTGGAGGTCAGTCTGTCAGCAAGGCAAGGGGAGCCTCATCTCCCTGTGACGGAGGACATTTCCCTGGAAGAAACGGCACCAGGGCTGCACCCCCCCCCCCCCAGGGCCTGGCCCGGGGTGAGCAGTATGTCCTCCAACTTGATGGCGGAAACATTATGTAGAAAAAAAGTTGAAATAGCAGAGTTTATCAGGAGCCTATCAGACTGCTGCTTTCCATTGCAGTGCCATTCTAATGTGTGTTTGTGCATTCTGTGTGTGTGTGTGTATTTATTAAGGATCCCCATTAGTTCCGGCAAAGACAGAAGCTACTCTTCCTGGGGTTTATTAAGGATCCCCAATAGTCCCTGCCAAGGCAGCAGCTACTCTTCCTGGGGTTTATTAAGGATCCCCAATAGTCCCTGCCAAGGCAGCAGCTACTCTTCCTGGGTTTATTAAGGATCCCCATTAGTTCCTGCCAAGGCAGCAGCTACTCTTCCTGGGTTTATTAAGGATCCCCATTAGTTCCTGCCAAGGCAGCAGCTACTCTTCCTGGGTTTATTAAGGATCCCCAATAGTCCCTGCCAAGGCAGCAGCTACTCTTCCTGGGTTTATTAAGGATCCCCATTAGTTCCTGCCAAGGCAGCAGCTACTCTTCCTGAATCCAGCAACATTAAGGCAGTTATATACAATTTAAAATATTACATGACATTACATGTGTGTTTGTTTTTGCGCGCATGTGTGTGTGTGTGTGTGTGTGTCCAGTGGCTGGGTGGTGGCAGGTTGTGAGGGATCAATAGATGTGATATTATGGGTCAAGTAGATAACTGACTAGAGGACAGGATAAGACCTGGTAAAGAACTTCAGAGGGATGACTGGCTCTCATGTTGTCTGCATCTGTGTCTTATGGAGACCAGCGTATTTTCTGAAGTTGTGTTCAGGTTGTGGTCAGGTTGTAGTCAGGTTGTAGTCAGGTTGTGGTCAGGTTGTAGTCAGGTTGTGTTCAGGTTGTAGTCAGGTTGTGGTCAGGTTGTGTTCAGGTTGTAGTCAGGTTGTGGTCAGGTTGTTGTCAGGTTGTGGTCAGGTTGTGTTCAGGTTGTGTTCAGGTTGTAGTCAGGTTGTGTTCAGGTTGTAGTCAGGTTGTAGTCAGGTTGTGTTCAGGTTGTAGTCAGGTTGTGTTCAGGTTGTTGTCAGGTTGTAGTCAGGTTGTGGTCAGGTTGTGGTCAGGTTGTGTTCAGGTTGTAGTCAGGTTGTAGTCAGGTTGTTGTCAGGTTGTGGTCAGGTTGTAGTCAGGTTGTGTTCAGGTTGTGGTCAGGTTGTAGTCAGGTTGTGGTCAGTTTGTGGTCAGGTTGTGGTCAGGTTGTGTTCAGGTTGTAGTCAGGTTGTAGTCAGGTTGTGTTCAGGTTGTTGTCAGGTTGTGGTCAGGTTGTAGTCAGGTTGTTGTCAGTTTGTGGTCAGGTTGTGGTCAGTTTGTGGTCAGGTTGTGGTCAGGTTGTAGTCAGGTTGTAGTCAGGTTGTGGTCAGGTTGTGGTCAGGTTGTAGTCAGGTTGTAGTCAGGTTGTGGTCAGGTTGTAGTCTGGTTGTGGTCAGGTTGTGAGGGATCAATAGATGTGATATTATGGGTCAAGTAGATAACTGACTAGAGGACAGGATAAGACTTGGTAAAGAACTTCAGAGGGATGACTGGCTCTCATGTTGTCTGCATCTGTGTCTTATGGAGACCAGTGTATTTTCTGAAGTTGTGTTCAGGTTGTAGTCAGGTTGTGGTCAGGTTGTTGTCAGGTTGTGGTCTGGTTGTGGTCAGGTTGAAACCTGACTGAAGAAGGCAGACTTTTGCTCATCTTTTTAGTGACCAGAAGAATATGTGCCTCTACAGCCATGACCCCAGGTTGACCTGCATGTTGTTCAACAGGGAGATATCAGCACATCTTCCAGGAAGAGCTGAGACACATCTCTGACTTAGACCCTTACCGTCATTGCTTGAGCCTTTACAGAGACTCAGAATGTGCTTCGTCTATGAATTTGAGTGTGACTACATTTTTTCCAACCCCTTCCCACATCTATTTACCAAAACAGTGTGGGGGTTGACCACTTTGTTATTGTTTGAGGTGCAGATTGCCCCTTTAAGCATGGGAGGCGGACGGGAAAGGCCTATATACTTCTCTGTGGCGGCTGATCAAAGCCAGAGCTCAGCTGATCGCTGTCCTGTCCCTGTGACTGTTATGTGGACTTTACCTTGTTTTGACAATCAGGAGCCTCTCTCTCTCCCCCTGTGGACTTTGGGACTAACACTGGGTTAGTCAGAGAACTAGAAATATATCTACAGTATAGTGGAGTGAGAGAGAGAGAGAGAGAGAGAGAGAGAGAGAGAGAGAGAAAGAGAGACAGAGAGAGAGTGAGAGAGAGAGACAGAGAGACAGAGAGAGAGAGAGAGAGAGAGAAAGAGAGACAAAGAGAGAAAGAGACGAAGAGACAGAAAGAGCGAGAGAGACAGAAGCCCACTACTAGCATGTTCTATCTGATAACAGTGTTTGTGTCCAATTAGAATGTGTTTCCTTCAGGAATCTGGAAATACCAAGCCCATTCCCAACCCTCTAGCTGTCAGAAATACAGTATTTCAGTTCATAGTACACCGAGGTCATAAAGTAACCATGACAAAATGTTTCCTTACACTGCTCGGCCATGGTATCACACTTTGTTTACTATAGTCTGACCTTCCAACAGTTGTGGGCTGTGGTTCTGTTTTGGCCCAGTTAGTTTATAGCAGTTTCCCAATCTGCTACTTGAGAACCCTCAACCGTTCCATTTTGTAGTCCACTATGGTCAAAAGTAACCCTGACAGCAGTGGGATTCGAACCCACTCCCCCGAAGAGACTGGAGCCTTAATCCAGCACCGCTCAGCCACACTATCACACAGAGTGAGGAGCTATCTATAGCCCAAAGCTGTCACTGCAACCAGAGGCCATGACTCACATCTCAGAGTAGCAGTGTTGATGTAGGATCAGTTTAGACTTTCACATCACAATGAATAATCATGTGTGTATGTGTGTGTGTGTGTGTGTGTGTGTGTGTGTGTGTGTGTGTGTGTGTGTGTGTGTGTGTGTGTGTGTTTGTCCAGTGGCTGGGTGGTGGCAGGTTGTGAGGGATCAATAGATGTGATATTATGGGTCAAGTAGATAACTGACTAGAGGACAGGATAAGACTTGGTAAAGAACTTCAGAGGGATGACTGGCTCTCATGTTGTCTGCATCTGTGTCTTATGGAGACCAGTGTATTTTCTGAAGTTGTGTTCAGGTTGTAGTCAGGTTGTGGTCAGGTTGTTGTCAGGTTGTGGTCAGGTTGTGGTCAGGTTGTGGTCAGGTTGTAGTCAGGTTGTGGTCAGGTTGTAGTCAGGTTGTAGTCAGGTTGTAGTCAGGTTGTGGTCTGGTTGTGGTCAGGTTGAAACCTGACTGAAGAAGGCAGACTTTTGCTCATCTTTTTAGTGACCAGAAGAATATGTGCCTCTACAGCCATGACCCCAGGTTGACCTGCATGTTGTTCAACAGGGAGATATCAGCACATCTTCCAGGAAGAGCTGAGACACATCTCTGACTTAGACCCTTACCGTCATTGCTTGAGCCTTTACAGAGACTCAGAATGTGCTTCGTCTATGAATTTGAGTGTGACTACATTTTTTCCAACCCCTTCCCACATCTATTTACCAAAACAGTGTGGGGGTTGACCACTTTGTTATTGTTTGAGGTGCAGATTGCCCCTTTAAGCATGGGAGGCGGACGGGAAAGGCCTATATACTTCTCTGTGGCGGCTGATCAAAGCCAGAGCTCAGCTGATTGCTGTCCTGTCCCTGTGACTGTTATGTGGACTTTACCTTGTTTTGACAATCAGGAGCCTCTCTCTCTCTCTCCCCCTGTGGACTTTGGGACGAACACTGGGTTAGTCAGAGAACTAGAAATATATCTACAGTATAGTGGAGTGAGAGAGAGAAAGAGAGAGAGAAAGAGAGAGAGACTGAGAAAGAGAGAAAGTGAGAGCGAGAAAGAGAGAGAGAAAAGTGTTTGTATCCAATTAGAATGTGTTTCCTTCAGGAATCTGGAAATACCAAGCCCATTCCCAACCCTCTAGCTGTCAGAAATACAGTATTTCAGTTCATAGTACACCGAGGTCATAAAGTAACCATGACAACTGTGAGTGACAACATTTTTCCTCACACAACTTTGTTTACTATCGTCTGATCTTCTAACAGTTGTGGGCTCTGGTTCCCTTTTGGTCCAGTTTCCCAATCGAACTGAACACCCCAGAACCATCAATTTAGTAGTCCACTATGGTCAAAAGTAGTGGGATTCGAACCCACGCCCCCAAAGAGACTGGAGCCTTAATCCAGCACCGCTCAGCCACACGATCACACAGAGTGAGGAGCTATCTATAGCCCAAAGCTGTCACTGCAACCAGAGGCCATGACTCACATCTCAGAGTAGCAGTGTTGATCTCAGATCAGTTTAGACTTTCACATCACAATGAATAGGATTTTATGGACAGATCCTTGATCAGCACTCTGAGACACTTTGTGGATACAGGCCCAGGAGGACTCCCTTCTGTAAACATATTTATAGACAGTGATAGGGTAACATGGGGTGGGAGAGAAACATAAACGAAGTTGTGTGGCCGAGCGGTCTACTGAACTGGTTCAAGGCTGTAATCTCCTTGGGGCTGTGGGTTTGAATCCCACTGCTGTCAGCCTTCCTTTTGACCAGTGTGGACTATTAACTGGAACAGCCTGAGGTACTCAAAAGAGTAGCCTGAGAAACACTAAGCTGTTTGGACCAAAAGGTAACCAGAGCCAACAACTACTAGAAGGTCAAACTTTGACCTAAATGTCACTTTTAGAAAGGTGATCAAACTATCAGGGCTGTTTTTTGGTTAGTTGCTTTCTGGATATAGACCTTTCGAAAGCCAAGCGCATTTGATCAAGAGTCAATAATTGACATGTACATGTGTATGATGGGGTAACATGCATGTATCGTGTTGAGTGTGTAGTGACTATTTGTATACAGCAGTTCTGTGTGTCTAAGACAATTTCCCCTCGGGGAGATGAACATTAATACTATCATACACATTTTGTTACATTACAGCCTTATTCTAAAATGGATTAAATTGTTCCCCTCATCAATCTACACACAACACCCCATAATGACAAAGCAAAAACAGTTTTTTAGAAATCTTTAGAATTTTATAAAACATTTCAAACTGAAATATAACATTTACATAAGTATTCAGACCTTTTACTCAGTACTTTGTTGAAGCACCTTTGTCAGTGATTACAGCCTTGTGTCATCTTGGGTATGACACTACAAGCTTGGCACACCTGTATTTGGGGAGTTTCTCCCATTCTTCTCTGCAGATCCTCTCAAGCTCTGTCAGGTTGAATGGGTACCAAAACAATATGAGATGTTCGATCGGGTTCAACTCCGGGATCTAGCTGGGCCGCTCAAGGACATTGAGACTTGTCCTGAAGCCACTCCTGCGTTGTCTTGGCTGTGTGCTTAGGGTCGTTGTCCTGTTGGAAGGTGAACCTTCGCCCCAGTCTGAGGTCCTGAGCACTCTGGAGCAGGTTTTCATCAAGGATCTCTCTGTACTATGCTCCGTTCATCTCTCCCAGTCCCTGTCGTTGAAAAACATCCCCGCATCTTGCTTTACCGTAGGGATGGTGCCAGGTTTCCTCCAGAGGTGACACTTAGCATTCAGGCCAGAGTTGAATTTTGGTTTCATCCGACCAGAGAAACTTGTTTCTCATGGTCAGAGTCCTTTAGGTGCCGTTTGGAAAGCTCCATGCGGGCTGTCATGTGCCTTTTACTGAGGAGTGGCTTCTGTCTTCCCACTCTACCATAAAGGCCTGATTGGTGGAGTGCTGCAGAGATGGTTGTCCTTCTGGAAGGTTCTCCCATCTCCACAGAGGAACTCTGTCAGAGTGACCTTCTCCCCCGATTGCTCAGTTTGACCAGGTCGCCAGCTCTAGGAAGAGTCTTGGTGGTTCCAAACTTCTATTTAAGAATGTGTTCCTGGTGACCTTCAATGCTGCAGAAATGTTTTGGTACCCTTCCCCAGATCTGTGCCTTGACACAATCCTGTCTCAGAGCTCTACGGACAATTCCTTCTACCTCATGGCTTGTTTTTTGCTCTGACATGCACTGTCAACTGTGGGACCTTAAATAGACAGGTGTGTGCCTTTCCAAATAATGTCAAATCAATTCAATTTACCACAGGTGGACTAATCAAGTTGTAGAAACATCTCAAAGATGATCAACAGAAACAGGATGCACCAAAGCTAAATTTCAATTCTGATGGCAAAAGGGTCTGAATACTAATGTAAATATGTTTATTTCTAAAAACCTGTTTTTGCATGATCATTATGGGGTATTGTGTGTTGATTGATGAGGGGGGGGGGGGGGAAATAATGTTATCCATTTTAGAATAAGGCTGTAACGTAACAAAATGTGGAAAAAGTCAAGGTGTCTGAATACTTTCAGAATGCACTGTACATGTGCAAACACACACACACACGAATACAAAATGAGGGACAGTTGACGCGGTCAGATGTACATTAACACATTTTTATTGCAATAGCTCTATCGAAAGCAAAAAAAAGTCTGATAAATATAAACACTATGCAACGCTCAACATTCCTTCAATAGAGCCTCCCCCTCCCCCCCCCCAAAGTAAATGAGAAATAAAGAGAAGAAAAGAGGTGCCTTGAGGAGCTGTTAACATGAAGAAAAACAACTGTATGCTATTTAAAAGGGGGGGAGGGGGGTGGAATCCCCCAAGAACAGTTATTTTGAAAATCATTGTTATTTGAATTTTTTCCCCTAAAGACGTACGTTGCTGAGAAAATATAATGCACATCTGAGGATCAACACCTCCACAGTATGAAGAGAACGGTCTGTTCCGTAAAGCTAAATTACAAAGCCATTCAATTCTGAAACAAAACACAGGTAGCAATGAAAATGACACCTTCCTCATCACTGTGGTGGTTGCCATCAACCAACCAGTTGTTATTTCGTACTACACAGCAGCAAATAAAATAGTAATAGTTACAAAACATTAGGCAGCGATTTTTACTTCTTTTGACTTTTTTTTCTCTTTTTTTACAAAACTGCAAAATTTCCAAGTCGTACTTTTTGGAAAAAAGTTTCTCCTGTCTGTAGTTTAAAAATGATTTTAAACCCTCGTCTGTCTTTAAGAGTCTCAACCAAAAGTATCAACACAACACCAACAAAAACTACAGAGATTCTGCTCTTTTCTGTAAACTAGATAAAACAAAGAAAATACAACTGCATATGTTTACGCAGTACCACTTACTTCCTCTGTAATATATTATGTAGGTATCATCATCCACATTTTTCCATTCTTTTCTAAAGGGTTTGTTATTCTTTACTCAGAACACTATGGCCCTTTTCAAAACATCCACACTAGCATACAACTTAGTATGCACACTAGTAGCTTGTCGCACACTACTGAGAATGCAAGTCCAGTACATGTCTAGAATGGAGTTTTAGGACGTGGCCGTAGTGGCCTATATCAGATCAGGACAACAGAATCCTCATTCACTAAAACTAAATCGTAAGAAAAACTGAACAATGCCGATAGGCTTGATAATCGATACTCATCTTTCTGATTGATTGAATTGATTAGGTAAGACTTCTCAATCACAGAAAGTATTTTGCCAAATAAAGCTTTTGTATTGGTCAAATCTAATAGCTCAAAGCCAAAAAGCGCTGCAGAAAAACCTAAAGAAATGAAACATTGTCAAACTAAACGTACCCGAAATATGAAAGCAACAAAGTTTATTTCAGCGCATATCGTAACCTTTGAAATTCCAACGTTTTTTTTTTTTAAACAAATAAAAGTTTAAAATTTTGCAGACAAATCACAGTACAACCTTTAAAATGTGTTCCAACCATAGAATTAGAATGATGATAATTCTAGTTCTATAGTTCCAGCCTTGGTAGGTATGGTAACGGTTCCTTTTGCATAACATAACAGTAGGTTCTGTGCCATATAACTGTACCATAGAAGACATTGGTTGTACCAAATGGGGTAAAACAGGTTAAGTCACCCTATTCCTGGAGTGGTAGCTAGATGGGATGTGACTGGTTGTTGAAAGGGTTTGGGGTCAACTTTCTCATATTGTCCTCTTTTCTACACCAACCATTATATCATCACCATGATCGCCCTCTTACTGAAAACACTTTTTTTTTGCTTTTCACGTTCTCTCTCTTTTCGAAACAAAATTTCAAGCTCGTTTTTATTTCCACTAACATTTTGGAGAGGGAAGGAGAGGAAGAGGAGAAGGAGGGAGGCAGTTTAATGATCAGATGAGTACAAAAACAAAATGTAAAATATCCAGTCACACCTCCTCCTCCCTCCGTTCCTTGTTCCGTCCATCTCTCCCTCCCTCTACACCCCTACAGTGGGTTAACTACAGAAAAGCCTGGCAGAGATTATACCGCAAAATACACAACAGTCCTCTAGGACTAACTGCTTCCAGCCTTTCAGAAGGGAGAGATAGAGGTAAAAAAAAAAAATATGAAAAAAGTGGAATACAAAAACCCATGGCACACTTTAGTCAAAATACATTCAGCGGAGATCAGTCCGCTGAGGTTAAATCTGTAGTTAACACTAATCTGTACCCATTGGATTTTGCTCTTATGCGCTGTACTATAAATGCAAACATCATGTACAGCTTTGTAGCACAGCACTGCTTAATGTTGTGGTATTTAAACCAGTGGTGAAAAAAAAGTACATCAAATTGTCACTTGCATAAAAGTAAAACACTGAAGGGAAAATAAAATGATAAAGAGGAAGGTCTTCAGCTTTACGACGGTCGTTCTAGCACTCCTCGATTCTCAAGTTGTGTGCTGACACTTGTTTTGTTTTTTTAACTTCTTTCCTATCAGAATATAAAACCGATGAGTCTCGTTGTGTGGTGAGTTGATGGTGGAAATGTGCGTTGTTTTTGGCAAGGTGCAAAAAAACGTGTGACATGTAAGGGCAGCTGTTGTGTCGACGCGAACAAAGCGACTGATTACAAGCAACATTGGACAGAAAGTATTGCACCGTTTTCAACCCTTTGTTGTAGCTACACTTCCCCAGCGCTAACCCTAAAGTCATTTCCAGCAAACCACTGG